>NC_092213.1:66586463-66626830 GCF_043381705.1 Parasteatoda tepidariorum
TTTAACCCTTTTGAAGGCCGTGGTAAGTATACTTACCACCACGTTTTACCACTTTTAATTTAGGTTTCCATTTTTCAATAACTTCAGCTTTCTTGAAGTGAGTTTGAATAAAATTGGTAACCATTTGTCACTTTTAAAAAACGTATAAAAGTTATAAAATACATAATTCCTTTTGAAGTTTGTAGCATTTAAGGAATTTATTTTATAAATAAAGAAAAATAAAAGTCAATAAGTTCCTAATAGGTCATGCGGCGATGCCTTGCTCCTACATTTTCACCTTTTACCTAATAAATATATTTACCACCAAAAAAATGGCATTTTTATAAACTAAATGAGTTTTTCTTTTTTATACATCAATTACTGTTCTTAAAACAATTCCAATTCCAAAAATACTTTAATTTACCTATACTAGAAATAAAGGGCCCGTTAAAGGGTTAAAAGTTTTTTTAGGTGTAATACCAGCAATTCGGTAAATTAATATTAAGCATTGTAATATTTATCAAAGAATGATTTTAAAATTATGGTGGCATTAAAAAAGGATAAAAAGCTTTCAATTTGCTACGTTCATTTCGGTCCATGCAAATTCTGCATGGATAAAATTGATACTATTTTTAACAGCTTCCAGCTTGATCTTTCAAATTGTGCCACCAGCTTTCCCTTGTAAAATCACCCAAAACATTTGCTGTTAAAAGAAAGATTGTTTAAATGGACTTGAAGTGTTTCCATATTTTTATTCAACCTCTACACGTTACATGCAGAGTTGTCATATATATATATATATTCTCGAAATAAATCTAATTAAATTTTTCATTTAGGGTCCATCTGAGATATTGAGCGTCATAACAAAAGAATCTCCATGCATCAGCAAAAATCGTTAAAGTTGGTAGCGCTGATTCAATCAGTTTTGAATCTTGCTGACTATCAGAAATTTCTTCTTCAGTACTTTTGTGTTAGGTACCACCTGATAAAGTTACTTCGCAGATTTTTCTTAATTTCAAATAACACCAATATGTTTGTTCTTAAAAACAATCAAACTGTGACTATGTTTCAAGCCTTATAAAAGAAAGTTATACAGAGAAATACTGACATATTTTAAGAGAAAAAAAATTATGTAAAAAGCAATATATATGCTTACTTGAACAGACTTCCAACGTAAAATATGGCCCTATTCTGTGATTCTTACAACCATCCGCTGTTCCATAGCCTGTATTAGGAAGAAAAAACTCCAAGTTATTGTATTATTTAATGAAATATGAATTTACACAATCAAACAAATAATAATCTTATTATTTTATTGATATAAAAATTTTGTTTCAAAATTATGAAAAAGTTATTTACCATGTTTTAACCTGACTGTAACGTTTTGTAACCTAACTGTAACTTGGTACCAAACTTTCTTTAAAGTAATTTTTTTATTAAAATGCTGAATCAAGCGGAAATAAAGTTCTATCAATCAATCAATATGCTAGTAATCAAATACAGGCAATTGATAGATTTTCAGCATTCGAAAGTTTTTAATGGGAAATTTTCACGTAAAGTTAGTAGACGACACTTATCAGCATGTCTTGTGTGATTTATAGAATGAATAAATAAATGAAATCGCCATTTTTATTTTCCTAAATTTTTTCCACTTAATCTCTCTTCATTCCAAATTTTAAGAACAAGAAAGAAATAATTCTGAAAAAAATTTTTCGATTTCAAAATCTATGTTTTCAGTAATATATATTTAAAAAAATGTGCTGATGATATTAGTTATTAATCTAAATTAAAACTAAAAATCAAATTACTTATGATATAATGATCAACTTTTTGTGCACGAAAGTAAAATCTCAACATTTTGAAAAGGTAAACCTTAGCTATGCTTATTAACGAACAGACAGTATTTTAAGTTTCATTTTGAAAGTAGGACACATTACTTGGAATGCCATGGACTGTAAGAAGTGGCGACGAATAAATAGCAAATATTTATTAAATGTAATTTAAATTAGGAACTTTTTCTATCATATTTCTTTCAGTTAACAATTGAAAGTCAATGCAAAGATAATCTTAGTACTGCTATGGAACTGGGACACCAGGGCCGCGAAGTGTCCCCTATCCCATCCACCATGAATTTGTTTTATCACTGTAAGGTCAGCTGTTCGTGTGGTTACTGGATAAGTAGCTTGAAATAATTGGAAATAATACAGAGCTTGTTCAAAACTTTTAGTTTGCTGACTGTAGATGAACATGAGGTTCATTCATTTTGCTCAAAGAAATAATATAGGTATAAGTACAGAAGCAACTTGCTCAACATTTTAGTTTTTTGTTTGCTTATGAGGGTAAAGTATCAGCATGAGGAAACGCCTTGTATTCTTTTTGCAGGTTGAACAGTCATAGTTGTTGAAATTTTGTTTTTTGTAGAATTAGAGTTGAAATTTGAATTGAGATGTGGTAGTTTCCATTGAATAATAAATTGAGTTTCTAACGCTTCTTATATTTTCAGTTATCCTTGGTGTCCTTGCATAATCCTATTCACTGACTTTCCCATGATGAATTTGAAAGAATTGAAGTCATCACATTTCGGAAAATATGCCCTAGTTGAAAGAGGGTGATATATCTATATTTGTTAGAAAAAAATATGAAAACACTTAATCTCGATGTAAACATTCTTTTAGCAACAAATATTTAGGAAGATTTTTCATGGCAAAACTATTCGTACTATTTTAAAGATCATGCTTCAAACTTTTAGAAATGTTGCTCATGGACTACAATAGTGACACAACTAAAAAAACACGCGTTTTTAACTAAAAACAGTTGTAAATATGAAAATAGAATTTTTTTTCAGGAGCAATGCTAGCACAACTCATAATTCAAGTAGAAGATAATCTTCGTTTAAGCAAACTAAAGCATTTTGCTTAGCAATGAAAACTTTAAAGCCACTTTTCTCAAACCTTGATTTTTTAAGCTGTGCTGCTATTGCAGCCCATGAGCAATGTTATCTTTTCTACGTACGTAAAATTTGATTCGACCTGATGAGGAATGCAGTTTAACCCTTTTGAAGGCCGTGGTAAGTATACTTACCACCACGTTTTACCACTTTTAATTTAGGTTTCCATTTTTCAATAACTTCATCTTTCTTGAAGTGAGTTTGAATAAAATTGGTAACCATTTGTCACTTTTAAAAAACGTATAAAAGTTATAAAATACATAATTCCTTTTGAAGTTTGTAGCATTTAAGGAATTTATTTTATAAATAAAGAAAAATAAAAGTCAATAAGTTCCTAATAGGTCATGCGGCGATGCCTTGCTCCTACATTTTCACCTTTTACCTAATAAATATATTTACCACCAAAAAAATGGCATTTTTATAAACTAAATGAGTTTTTCTTTTTTATACATCAATTACTGTTCTTAAAACAATTCCAATTCCAAAAATACTTTAATTTACCTATACTAGAAATAAAGGGCCCGTTAAAGGGTTAAAAGTTTTTTTAGGTGTAATACCAGCAATTCGGTAAATTAATATTAAGCATTGTAATATTTATCAAAGAATGATTTTAAAATTATGGTGGCATTAAAAAAGGATAAAAAGCTTTCAATTTGCTACGTTCATTTCGGTCCATGCAAATTCTGCATGGATAAAATTGATACTATTTTTAACAGCTTCCAGCTTGATCTTTCAAATTGTGCCACCAGCTTTCCCTTGTAAAATCACCCAAAACATTTGCTGTTAAAAGAAAGATTGTTTAAATGGACTTGAAGTGTTTCCATATTTTTATTCAACCTCTACACGTTACATGCAGAGTTGTCTTTCAGTGAGATATCTTTTTTATGAGTAACGAAACAGAATATTTAATTTGGGGAGAAGCAAAATGTCTTTTTTCTTCGAAACTGACTTATAATCAAATTCGGTAATGACGCAGTATGATTTAGACGAAATGACATTTGTATACAACCTCATTAATTTAGCTTATGCAATATTAAAAACATCTGAATAGGAATTTAAATATTTTCCTCAGAAACTCTTCCTAACGAAAACAGGCGTTGCGTGGCTGCAATGTAATAAGTTTATCACTATAGGGTAAATAATAAACTCAATGAACATTGGACTTCCAGAAATAATTCTATATTTTAAAAATAATTCAATTAAAATAATTAATATAATGACGCTAAACTTTTTACGTAACGTTTTGAAACCATTTTTTAAGTAACATTATTCAGAATTCATAAAAAGGCTTAGCACTTTTGAAGTAATATCGTCGGAAATGAAAAAGAACATTAAACTAAATATTGTTTACTATATGGAAATGGACGTCTCACGTTTGGACGTTCGAAAATATGTTAAAATAGCGTTACACTTATACTATTTCCGTTATGGAATAGCAAACGGGACTTAATTTTTCCGTCGTTATGATAGAAGTTTTGCTCCAAAGGTCGTACTAAAGAGCGTTAACTGTATTTAAATATCGTGGTAGCCGATAGCATTTTAAATCAATATATTAACACAACAAGCGTTAAAACAAAGTTTCTTTCATTTTAAATTAAAATTGAATATATTAGAAAATTCTGGAGAAGTTCATAACAATAAATATTTGTTTTTCGTTACAGCTTTTAGATTAGCTAAAGTACTTAAATTTCAACCAGTGCTTTCTGCTGAATTACTTTACAAGTTTCAATCCTTTACTGACCTCCAACATGCGAAGCATATCACCAAAACTAATTTATTTCTAATCGAATTTTTTATTACTTTCCAAGGTAAACGGATACAAAACTAAACTGAAAAATTAATAAAATGAAAGTTTATAAAAACGAAGTTTTTAAGTGGATTTTAGATGGGAAAATAAATAGGTTTTTTGGAGAACCCAAATAGGAAAATGAGGGCCGCTTCGCTTTTGGAACAAACTATCACCACCTAAATTCCCTTGCATTTTTTGAAAATGATGTGCCTGGTCTGACAAAATTAAAATCGTTTTTTTTCTCCAATTAAGTCCACTTGAAAAAAATTTTTTTTTTTAAAATTTGTATCATTATTATTATTTTTTTTAAATTTTCGAAGAATGAATAGAATTATCAAAAATTTTAATTTTGTCATAATAAACGTGTCCATACTCTGAATTAAATTTATTTTTACTTACCTGCTTGCAAAAGGAGAATTAAAAAAACTGTAATGTAACTCAAGCACAGAAATTTGGTGTTCATTTTGAAGTGCGAAAGCTTGCCTGCCTCTAAATTAATATAACGGTTAGAATGAAGTGTATATAAATCACATAGGATTCAATAACAAAATGATTTACATGTTAATGTGTACACCTGCTACAATATTATCGGGCGCTTATTCTTATAGATCTTGATCTTAAGTATTATCTTCAGATCACGATTTTCTTTGGTGGAAATTATCCTTTATCACATCTGCTTACGGTTTTTAACCGTAGGTTTACTCAAATTATTGAAGCGGTGAGCTAAATTCAAAATGAAATGTATGATAAATGTTTAAAAATTCGATGATTCATTTAAAATATATGACCGACATTTCACCCCTTCTCGGTTGGATTTCTGGAATTTCCAACCAAAAAAAAAAAAAAAGAATTTTTTTATTGCTGACGACAATTTAGTTGCTTGGCCTATTGCTGGTAAAATCAAAAATTCTAACTACTCTGGATTGGACAAAATATTTTTAAAAACGGTAGTAAACTACAAACTGCAATTTTCAGTTAATTTTTCCAATATTTTAAGAGGCTTTAGTGTAACAAAATGGCGTATTACATAAGTCTTCGAATTATTTGGAAGTAGTGTTGAGTAAAAAACTGTAAATTGAAATTATTAAACCAAGAATCGTCCATTAAAAACTACCACCTGAAAATATTTATTCCATGTCCGGAGCAAGTTGGCATCTCTGGGTGAAATATGTGATATCCCGTCCACTACTCTACAATTTTCCCTGCAATGCTCCCAAGTTTTATCTTAAAAAAATACACAGTGATAACACATTTATTAACACAATTGCTTTAAGTTGTTTAAAATAAATATCTGCATGAAATAATTATTAAAATTATGTATTAAGTAATCGAAATATATTTCGGAAAATAACTTTCCAACGTTGCTTTAATAATATTTTAACCAAAGTAATTTTCTAACCTTATACATCTTTTATTTTGACGTGCAACGGTAACGCTAATAACAGAGAAATTATAGAAAGTATTAAATGATTTTGATTTTAATTCAAGATGGGACATCTCACTACGAAAATTGTGAAGAAAATGGAACTAGTTGCGCCATCTCTCAACAATATTCGGAATTATAAAAATAATAGCTGGATTTAAGGAGACGTGTAAGTAGCGACAAATTCAATTTCAATGATGCCATTTTTTTCCGTCGTTGCATGGCATGCGACGCCGTCCATACGGACGCAGAAATTCTGAAATGATATTTGACGCCGACAGAGAAGGGGTTAAATAAATCAATCCAAAAATAAAAAGCTAAAACATTCTAAAGCATTCTTTGCATTCACTTTCATAGCTGCTGCCAACTGGTAATTAAATATTTGATAATTCAAATTTAAAGTAATTGAATTTGAGGGTTGCTTAAATTCACGGAAATGGACAAATGTGCCTTTTTTTCATATTTAGGACCAACGATAAACAATTTCGTTACGTAAAACTAAACTGAAATAGATTATCAATACAAAATTTAGCTGCAATGTATTCAGGAAGTGGGAATAAAATATTGGTTAACCGTTGTGAAGACGTGACTAAATTTTTTACAATACTAAGTAACCTTTAGAAATCAATTTTAAAACTTTGCACATCGAAAATTTATTTTAAAAAAAACAACATATTTTTTATAGCTATTCTACAAAATAGCTTTCACTAATAATTTGGTTTACAATGTTTGCAAATAATTTTAGTTCAATAAAAGGATTTTTTTTTAATATGGCAAAATTATAAACGTCATAATTAACAAACTCATTTTACAGCTTCGCAACGAATTTAATTTTTTTTTCAAAATGCAACCAAAGCCATTCCTTTAAATGGTATTTAAACTTAGCAATGTTTTCAGAATTGGCAATTGAATATAGAATATTTTTAATGAAAACGGATTATTTCTCATTTCTTTAAAACTGTAGCAGCTCCAGTGTTTATAATTATTGTCTTTGTTTTTACAAAGTTTATCTTTGTAGATTGGCAACGCTGGTTTTAAAAGAAAGGAAAAAATAGAAGTTTTTTTTTGTTTTGTGATTCTATTTTGTGTTCTCTAATTATAAACTGGTGACCCGGATAATCTACGGATCAATAAATAGTCATAACAGAGAAAACATGGATACCGAAAAATCTGAATCGAATCTTGTTGATAATAAATTTGAAGCGAGCAAAGTAAGCATTAAAATAAGTTTTGGGAAGAAAAACCGGAAATTTGGTTCTTTCAAGTTGAGGCAATTCCCAATAGCCAAAATTACACAAGATTTAACTAAATTTAATTGCCTTGTCACTCAATTATAACCCAAAGTTGTAGAAAATATATAGGATATCATACAAAGTGAACGAAATGATAAATATGTAGCTGCAAAAGAAAAGCTGTTAAACACTTTTAGAGTAAGTGAAGAAAGACGCATTACCAAATTACTTACAAGAATTTCTCTTGGGGACATGAAACCAAGCCAGTTGGAGCGTAAAATGAAATCGCTTGGCGGAACAAATATATCCGATAAAGCTTTGCGTACACTATGTGGCTAGGAAAATTGCCAGAATTCATTAAAATATTTTGGTTGTGAAGAATGAAAACTTAGATAACTTGTCAATAATGGCTGATAAAATGTTTGAAATGAACTCAACAACTGAAATTTATTCAGCTAGCACAGAAAATTCTATGATGGATATTCTACTTGCCAAAATTTCTAATATGGAAAAAACAATTTCGGAGCTAAATATCCAAAGACAGTCTAGAGATCCATTTCGACATTTTGGATATAATCAAAACAAAAGCAGAAGTCATTCGAGAAAAAAAAATATAATCCAAAGGGATCGCTCTGTTACTACCATTCCAAATTTGGCGATAAATGCTACCCCAGTAAATGTAGAAGCCCATGTAGTTGAAAAGCATGGGAAATCTTCGACCAGCAGTATAGTTCGTTCACCAGAAGTTGAGACTTGGCTCCACCTCCTGGGACGCAGAGTTCATTTCAGCGCGGGAGTTAGAAGAGAAACATCTCCGTTGTTGAAATTGAGACAACCCTTAATTTGCGCCAAACACAAAAAGTGAATTCTTTTTCAGTCACTTACTTTGCTTTATCATCTGTTATTATACCTTTTGTTACACTTGCTAATTAAATATATTTTAAATTTAAAAACTGCTGTTCTCCCAGCGAAATGTCTCATAAAGGACAAACTATTCACTCAAAAGAAAGAAATATCATAAAAAAATGGTGCAAAATATCATCAAATTTATGAAATATTTATTGTTTAAAAAATGCACATAAAGTTTGCGAAAAAAATATTTTTGCCAAACGATCGCCAAATAGCAACATTGTTCAGGATTGCTCACAACCTTCTCCCAAAAATAGCGAAATAGTATCGTCGTATACCACGTGATGAAGGCGGAGCCAAGTGCCAACTCCTGGTGAACGAGCTATAGTTGTAACGGCAGGTTCTGCTGCGGATGAATTAAAAGATTGCCGTAATTAGCGATTATTTGTTACAGATAAAACAATAGGTTTACGCTTTCTTGTGGACAGTGGTACTGATTTGACGCTCATTCCGAACCATAAAATAAGTAATTCCTTTAAATTATTTGCTGCAAATGGAACTATAATACCAACCTTCGGTTTCAAAATTTTAACTCTAGATTTAGGTCTACGTCGGTCATTCCAATTTCCTTTTACAATTGATAAGTTGATCGAGCTTTTTAAGCCAAATTTAAATTAGTTATTGATATGCATAATAGAAAATTAATAGATGGTATTACAAATTTATCAATTCGAAGCAAAGTTTTATGCATAAGCACAACTGTTAAAACTTCCAAATGCAAATTTGTTAACACAATATTCAAATTTAACAAAACCAAATTTATTAATTTCTAACTTAAGCCATAATATAAAGCACTATATAGCTACAAGAGGCCCTCCAGTTTTTTCTAAAGCTCGTCAATTAGATACAAATAAGCTAAAACTAGCAAAACAAGATTCAAATATATGTTAGATAACAACATAATTAGACCTTCTAAATCTCCTTGATCCAGTCCACTTCAATTAGTCTCAAAAAAGATGGAAGTTTACGACCGTGAGGGGACTAAACCCTCAAAAGATTCTCGACGGGTATCGTATTCCAAGAATAGCTGGAATCGTCTATACAGGTATCGTATTCCAAGAATAGCTACAAGAGGCCCTCCAGTTTTTTCTAAAGCTCGTCAATTAGATACAAATAAGCTAAAACTTGCAAAACCAGATTCAAATATATGTTAGATAACAACATAATTAGACCTTCTAAATCTCCTTGATCAAAAAAGATGGAAGTTTACGACCGTGAGGGGACTAAACCCTCAAAAGATTCTCGACAGGTATCGTATTCCAAGAATAGCTACAAGAGGTACTCCAGTTTTTTTAAAGCTCGTCAATTAGATACAAATAAGCTAAAACTAGCAAAACAAGATTCAAATATATGTTAGATAACAACATAATTAGACCTTCTAAATCTCCTTGATCCAGTCCACTTCAATTAGTCTTCAAAAAAGATGGAAGTTTACGACCGTGAGGGGACTATACCCTCAAAAGATTCTCGACAGGTATCGTATTCCAAGAATAGAGGACTTTCATCATATATTAAAACATAAAAAAATATTCTCAAAAATTGATCCATTTAAAGCTTATTTTCATATTCCTATAGCCGAAGAAGACAAAGAAAAAACAGCTATTACAACCCCATTTGGATTGTACAAGTTTAACGTAATGAGTTTTGGATTAAAGAATGGCCCATCTACGTTTCATTAATGAAGTGTTTTTTGGATTGGATTTTGTTTTCGCGTATTAAGATGACATTTCAATAGCTTCCTCATCAGAGAAGGAACATATAAATTATCTAAAAATTAGTCTTTACTCAGTTAGAGAAATATGACCTTCGTATAAACATTGGAAAATCATTATGGGAGAGAAAGAAGTAAAATTTTTAGGATACCTGATTACTCCCGAGGGTTCAAAACCTCTTCCGGAAAAAGTAGATGTCATCTTGAATTATAGATTACCGGAAACTATTGCCGAACTACATACTTTTCTTGGATTAATTAAGTTCTATCGGAGATATATAAAAGATGCTGCAAAGAATCAAGCATTACTCCATAAGTATCTCAAAGGTTCAAAGAAAAAGGATAAAAGTAAATTTCTATGGAGTGATGAAGCTAAGGAAAAATTTGAGCAATGCAAAAAAGATCTAGCTAATGCTACACTATTAAGTTTACCTAATCCTGACTCACCATTAACTCTTTTCTGCGATTCTTCAGATTTCGCATTGGATCAGTGTAGCAACAATTTGAGAGAGACAGTTGGAAACACTTAGCCTTCATCTCTAGAAAATTAACAAATCCTCAGAAAGGGTAAAGTACCTATGAGTGAGAACTGTTGGCAATGTACCTTTCGATCAAGCATATTCTAGAAGGAAGACATTTTACAATCTTTACAGATCACAAACCAACGTTTGCCTTCCACAAAAAAAAATGAAAAAGCCTCACTCAGACAGTTACGTCCTGTGCAACATATCTCGAAATTTTCAACACCTATGCGTAACATTAGCGGTAAAGAAAATATTGTTGCAGATTCATTATCCTGAATAGAATCTATATCTGAATATCCCAAACGCTATACGCCCAAATCAATAATGAAGATCTTATCGAACTACGATCGAAACCATCTTTAAACTTCAAACAATATCCTTTGGACTCAGGTAAATTACTTTGGTGTGATATTTCAACAACAAAAATTCGTCCATTTATACCTCAAACATATACAAATATTCCAAAAAATTCACGGCCTTGCTCACCCTGGTGTAAAAGCTACAGTTAAACTAGTAAATTCAAAATTTATATGGATGAACATACGAAAAGGCATTACCCTATGGGCAAAGTCTTGTATCCAGTGTCAAATAAACAAAATTTAAAGACATACACGGGCACAATTTGCGAATTACGAAGTGGTAGATAATAGGTTCAGCCTTATTCATATTGACATCATAGGACCGTTCCCTACTTCCGAAGGAAAAACATACTGTCTTACCTGCATTGATCTGTTCACGTGTTGGATAGAGGTTATTCCTTTGTCAAATAAAACTGAAACAATTGCTCGAAAATTTTATAAGCACTGGATTTCCCGATTTGGAATGCCTTACAGTGTAATCACAGATCAGGGTAGTCAGTTTAAATCTGATCTTTTTAAAGATGCCGGTGTAATTCGTAGATTTAATGTAGGCTCAACAACATATCACCCACAATGTAATGGGGTAATTGAACGGATCCACAGAACACTAAAGGCTGCAATTAGAGCACACAATTCCATTAAGTGGACACAAACTCTATCAACAGTGTTGTTAAATTTATGGTCGGCTTTACATGGTGATACAAATTACACCATTGCACAAATGGTTTACGTACAACCTATGAGGTTACCTGGAGAATTTTTTAAAAAACCAAAAATTAATTTGGATACTGACAATTTTGCTAAAAATTTACAGAAACAAATCGAACTATTAAAACTGCTAGAAACTCGTCGACAATCTTCACAAAAGGTTTTTGTACATAAAGACTTACATAATTGTACATACGTCTTCATACGCATTGATAGAGTTAAAAAATCACTAAAACCTCCTTATAATGTTCCCCTATCCAGTTGTAAAAAGATATGACAAGTATTTTACATTCTCAATTAAAATCAAAGAAATTAACGTATCTATAGACAGATTAAAATCAGCATATTTGCTGAAGACTGAAGATGATATTCAGGATTACAAAAAATCGGATAGTGCACAAACATTGCCTAAGGAAAAATTAACCGAACACATAGAAACTGAAAAGCAATCATATTTATTGTATAATAAAGTTCAAAAAAAGACTACACGCTTTGGTAGGCACGTAAAATTTCCAGCACGTTTTAAAGATTGATTCATATGCTATTCAATATTGTTATTTTATATTAATTTCATTTGTATATATTGTATATGTAATATTCTCATCATATCGTAACTATACTGTTATTGGGGAAGGAGTGATGTATCAGATAATTAATTTACTATGCTTTCATTTACATAAATATAATAGTTATAATCCGATGTTACAAAAAAATCACGTCACCTGATGAAATAAAAAGGTTAGACTGTAAATTAAGGTGCCCCTTGAATTACCGCCAAGTTGTTCTCCGGAATGAGCGATGGTGTTTTATTTATGGCAACCCGCACATAAACTTCTAAGTAAGATAAATCATTTTTTTTAAACCTGCATATCATATAACTCGCCTTTTCATTTTATGTCATTTCATGGTTTCTTGATACAAAAGCACTTTATTTAGATTAGAATATTTTTGTTTTCGGCATCATTTAATTTGGCAGGGCATTTTACGTAGACAAAACACAATTTGTTCAAATACAAAAATTTTAATTTTCACCAAGGGGCACCTCTAAATATATTTTTACCATAAAAAACTTCAAGTTATCGCTTTTAATCTCAAAATTTTAGTTTTTATTAACAAACAAAATTTAATAATACCAGAAAATACAATTGTAGAAAGTGTGAATTTATATATTTGAAAGGATATCAAATGATATTAACTTATGGATGAAAATACAAATGAAATACTAAGGATGAAAATACAAATGAAATTTGTATTTTCCCGGGAAAAAACTGGATCATACCTTGTGATTTATGAATCTAATGTGAAAGCACTAATGGAATCATTATTTTCTATTCATATAATGACACAAAATTTTGGATAATTATCTCTTTTAAGAGAGTCCTCCTGTAAAATGTTGACATTTAGTTTCCTATCTTCTAGAAACTAACTCGTTTATAGAGTGCCCTAATTTATTGAATAAAGCTTTGGTTACATAAAACTCATCTTTGACGAGCAAGAATTAAACGAAGTATGGTAATTTTTAAAAATTATGTTATTGAAGATATCGAAAAATCTCGTCACGATCCAATCGTGATCTGAAGATATTATTAAGATGAGTATATTCTAAAAGTATTCTTTCTTCCAACGGTGCATTAAGAGAAAAGTGGGAGGGAAACATGATTACAAGCTTTATTAAAAATGACAGTCACTTTGATTTCAACCTTGATATGATTTATATAAATCCCTCATGGGCTGCAATGGTGGCACAACTCAAAAAACACGCATTTTGGACTAAGAACAGGTGTAAATATAAAAATACACATTCTTTTCAGCAGCAATACTAGCTGAACTCATAATTCAACTTGAAGGTAATCTTCGTTTAAGCAAACTAAAACATTTCTTATGCATTTTGATTAGCAATGAAAACTTTAAACCCCTTTTTTTCCCCAATGCCCACATACAGCTCAAAAATGGAAATTTAACTTTAATGCACCATCAAACAGAACAACATCTCCTTCTCCTAAAAAAAACTTCTAAAATTGACAACTCAGAAAAAACCTCACCTTTCCCCAAGCAGCTCATATCAACAAAAATACCCAAGTAAAAAACCTGGCATATCTCGGAAGAAGAAAGATCCTAAGTACAATCAGTACGTCAACCAATCCACTTCTGGTGCTCCAAAGAAAATGGATCTTGACGTAGAATTGCCCTTTCACCCTTCCGACGATGAATTCATATTTGACTGATCTTTTTACTTGGCGTTAAATTACAAGAATATCAATTCATTCCATAATGTCTATTAATTTTATATCCTGGAATTGTCGTGGAATAAGAAATAAACTTTCAGATGTCAAGGATATTATTCATAAATATCAGCCTGCATGTTTCGCTCTGCAGGAAACTCATTTAACGTCATGTCATAATTTTAAATTTCATAATTACTCTTGCATCCGACATGATTTTGATGATGGAAGTCATCCTCATGGCGGAGTTGCAATTTTAACCTGCAATGCATTACCATCTACTCATTATTTATTATCAACTACATTACAAGCAACTGTTGTCCAAATTCACATTAATGTACTCCTCACTGTTTGTTCAATTTATCTACCTCCTAATACACCTGTGTCTCAAACAGAACTAAATTCATTGATTATACAATTACCTTCACCTTTTATTTTGCTCGGGGATTTTAATGGCCATAGTGAATTGTGGGGTAGCTCCGTCTCCAATGATCGAGGACGTAAAATAGAGCAACTTATACAGGACCATAATCTATGTTTGTTAAACCAAGGCGAGGAGACTTACTTTCATATGCCGACCCATACCTTTCACTCCATCGATTTAGCATTATGTTCACCAGATCTCTTGCCTTTCATAAACTTTTCTGTGAGTTCACAATAGTGATCATTTTCCACTCATAATTTCATATTCTAATAATGTTCCCATGAGTCCTAAACCATCAGTTTTCATACATCATCGCGCTAATTGGCACTTATTTACTCAACTTGCTCAGATTACTGATGCTACGGTAACAGGTAACAACGTAAATGCCGCAGTGAATACTGTAACTTCTGTAATTATAAAGACTGCAGAAGAGAGTATTCCAAAGTCTTCAACTGCTCCTCCTCGTAAGCCTTGGTGAAATTCAGAGTGTTCTACCGTTTACAAGGAACAGAAACGACTTTGGAGCCTCTTCCGTCGTTCACCTTCCACATCAAATCTTGTAGCATTTAAAAGAGCTAAAGCGTTTGCTCGTAAGGTCCGACACCGTAACCAAAGAGAATCATGGAAACGCTATATCTCATCTATATCATCAATGACATATCCCAAACAAGTTTGGTCGAGAGTAAAAAAGGCAAACGGCATATACCGCGAATTTCATTTCCCTATATTAGAAAAGAACGATACAGTCTACTCTGCTCCCATTGATGTATGTAACATGCTTGGTGAGACATTCGCCGCTATCTCTAGTACAGAGAGTTACAGCCCGGTTTTCCAAAACCATAAACGCAACGCTGAACGTCATAATATCAATTTTCACACTCGTCGATCATCTTCATACAATAGCAATTTTACATTTCTGGAACTACAAAAGGCCTTATCAACAGCTGCGAACACAAGCCCTGGTCTCGATGGGATAACTTACCAAATGCTCCCCCATTTGGATATTACGTCTTTGGGTAACGTCCTGGTTCTATTTAATAGACTATGGATGGAACAGACTTATCCATCATGTTGGCGTGAGGCAATTGTCATCCCCATATTGAAACCAGGCAAGGATCCTAAGGACCCGAAAAGCTATCGCCCTATAGCTTAAACAAGCTGTCTGGGAAAGACCTTTGAGAGCGTGGTTAATACCCGCTTAGTATATTTCCTAGAAAAGAACCATCATATACCTGAGTTCCAGAGTGGTTTTCGAAAAGGAAGGTCTACTACTGATAACCTTATTGCTTTAGAGTCACGAATTCGTAAAGCTTCTGTCCGACGTAACCATTTTGTCTCTATCTTCTTTGATATTGAGAAGGCTTACGATCGGACATGGCGATACGGAATTCTTAAGACACTCTACGATATGGGATTTCGGGGTAATTTACCCATCTTCCTGAAGAACTTTCTGATGAAACGGTATTTTAGGGAAAAATTGGGTTCTACGTTTTCAGACCTCTTCGTTCAGGCCGAAGGCGTTCCTCAAGGCAGTGTTTTAAGTGTCATTCTTTTTATTACTCATGTTTCACTCATTTTGAACATACTACCACCTGATGTATTTGGCTCACTTTATGTGGACGATCTAAATGTTTCAAGTTCTGACTCTGATATGCGCGTTATTGAGCGTCAACTTCAGCTGGCCGTAAATAAGATTTCAAAATGGTGCGAACAAAATGGTCACACACTTTCACCCACAAAAAGTTCTTGCATACATTTTTGTCGATTGCGCAGATTACACAATGATCCTGTTATTTCTAATCATAACGTTAATATACCTATTGTGTCGGAGACAAAATATTTAGGCGTAATTCTTGACAGCAAACTCACTTTCCTGCCCCATATTCGTTATCTTAGAAAACGCTGTGAAAAAACTTTAAATGTCCTACGTGTTCTCTCAAACACTTTCTGGGGTGCGGATCGCATCGCCCTAATTAGAATCTACAAAGCGTTGATATTATCACGCATTGATTATGCTTGTGCAGTCTATGGCACTGCAACTGCGTCAAATTTGAAGCTGTTAGATACAGTGCATCATACTGCAATGCGAATCTGTAGCGGCGCATTTCGAACGTCCCCAGTCGAAAGTTTATATAGTATATGTAATTTATCATCTCTCTATTTTCGACGTATGCAGCTCTGTCTTACATTTTACTTTCGTGTTATGTCATCTAAATCTCATCCTCTTCGACAGGAGGTTATTCCATTAAGCTTACGACGATTATATGATGCGCGACCCTCATACACACCTCCTTTTAATGCTCGTATGCGTACAGTTATTCAGACATTCAATTTTTGCGAATCACCATCTCAATCAACCGATCACTTTCTTAACAAACCTTGGATTATTCCATCATATCACTTTTATTCTCCATTTGCTTCATACAAAAAATCCAGTATATCTCCTAGCGTGTATATTCAGCTATTCATCTCTCATCGTCATGAGTATTCTCAGTATGTTTCTGTTTTTACGGATGGGTCAAAATCTCCAGGGCATGTTGGATGTGGAATCATTATAGCTGATCGAACATACAGTTATATCATACCTGCCATATGTTCTGTATTTACTGCTGAAGCTGTGGCCATTCTCATAGCTCTACGACTTATCTCATCACTGACCGCACGAAAGTTTTGCATTTACTCTGACAGCCAAAGTGTTTTACGTCAGCTGAATAATCATGTAAACAACGAAGCTCACCCTATTTTATGTATCATTAAACATCTGTTAGTTAGTCTTCACAAAAGTGGTTTTAACATTTTATTTTGTTGGATTCCCAGCCATGTTGGTATTTCAGGTAATGACATGGCTGACTCTGCTGCCCGATCTGCTGCAACTCCATTAACACTATCAGTCCCAATTTCTGACATGAAGAATTACATACGACAGTTTACTATGTCCTTGTGGCAACAACACTGGGATTTACAAATTGAAAATAAACTGCACACAATTAAATCCACGCTAGAACCTTGGCCTGTGTTGCAATTGCGCGGAGCAGATGTCAAGCTCACCCGTCTACGTATAGGACATACTCGGCTGACTCATCTTCACTTGCTGTTCGGAGAACCGCCTCCTCGATGCGATACTTGTAACGTTTCACTTTCAATTCATCATATTTTAATCGCTTGCCCATGTTTTAACCAACAACGCCTTATCTTCTTTGGAAGCACGATTTTATATATAAAAGACTTGTTAGATAAAAATCACCATCCTAACATCTTTGCATTTTTACGCGCTATTGGAATTTTAAGTTGTATATAATTGTTTTATACTATTTAGTGTTTTAGTAAATTTACCGTTTTATTGATTTGCATTTGATTAGTAAATTTACCGTTTTATTGACATGCAGTTTTATTGATTTTAATGTATGTAACTTTACAACATTGTTTTAGAATTTTCACTATCTTATCTGATTTTATACGTGTGCTTTACTTAACCTCTTAATCTGTTTTTAAAACCGTGTGTTTGGCGCAGTATGTCGTTTTTTGGACCTTGTGCCACTAAACCCCACATTCAATCAATTCCCCAATGCCCACCTGTGTTAACATCCGTCAATTCAGGCATATACAGGGAGATTTTGTTGACCTCTCTTACAGGGGCACCATATTAGGTGGGCCAACGTCGCTCCCACAGTAAGGACAGATAGTACAGAGAAGGAATGAACATCCATGCCTTGCTCGGGATTCGAACCCAGAACCTTTCTGATGCAAGGACAGTTCCCTGCCCTCTACACAGGCCGGTCGGCACTTTAAACCCACTTATCTCAAAACATGATTTTTTGAGTTGTGCCACTATTGCAGCCCATGAGCGATATGGTTCTTTTTAATTTTAAGATCATATGGCCAGGGGTGAAAGCGATACGGAAAAGAGTAAAGGCTGGTAGTAAAACCAATTCAGTTATAGCTAGTTTTCGGGAGGAGTTTACTTATTCTTTTTTTAAACTATTCAACAATGTCTATTTTATCTTGGAGACCTAGTCCTAGTGTTTCGATTTTATTGGGCACCTGGGCCGCGAAGCGGCCCCTATCCCATTCATCTGGAATTTTAAAACAGTTTTGGTTGAGCAATGAGGTAAGCAGGCAATGGAGTTGCTATTATGAATGTTTCAAGCTCTTTGCTTGAATAACTAAAAAGGAATCAAAAATAAATTGAGCAGCTTGCTCTAAACTGTGTTTGTTTGATTTTGGAGTTGTTCAGAATTGTATCAGCATGAGTAAACGTTATTTTCAGAAAGGTTGATGATTTTATCTTGGAAAAGAAGCAGATTAATATATATGTTAAAATCATAAAAAAAAATCTTGATAGTTACAGATATTTTATTTTTCTCGAAAAAAATGCTATAATAAAATGTCTTTCGTACCAGTTTTTCCTCTTTTCCGTCTTGCTATATAAGGGCCCTCAGTCATGCATATGACATGTGCATACTAGGCATCAAGATGAATTCTCTTAGTACTCTCTTTAGTGCTCATATCACAATTATTTGTATTCTATCTCTACTCCTGGTCA
Organism: Parasteatoda tepidariorum; assembly: GCF_043381705.1. NCBI lineage: Eukaryota > Metazoa > Arthropoda > Arachnida > Araneae > Theridiidae > Parasteatoda > Parasteatoda tepidariorum. The sequence goes on from NC_092213.1 coordinate 66,605,234, forward strand.
TTAGAATTTTATAATTTTTGCACTGTACAAACAAATTTAAAATGTGGATTTTTTCTTATTTTTTTATCTTATTGCTTTATGTTACATTTTATTTTGTTACATAAAAACTATAAGACTTAGAAACTCTAAATTACGAAGGTGAGAAGAAAATGTACTAGGTGTGTAGAAAGTTCGAAGGAATAAAAAATTTTACACTTCAAATATCAGTTTGAGATTTATTAATTGTTAAACTTGTAATAAGTATAATTTTGTAGAAAATATATTTAAAACACAAAAAGGATAAGATACCTAAAAATATCAAATGATAGTTTTCTCTTAATGGCGTTTCTTGTAACCATCTGTTCATTAGTTAATAACCTACTAACATCTTTCTTAACCAATTAATTTTATAAATAAAAGAAATTAATAATGCAGTTCCTATCCAACTAATTTATCAATTGTTGTTTTTAGTTGTTATCTGTTTGTATTGTCCCCTATAGTGTTGCCCTTTCCTTCTCTTTTCCTTTCAGTTATTTTAATTAACTCTTAATCAACTAATTGTAATAACAATCATTGCTTCAATAGGCCTCAGTGACCAGATAATCCGCGTGACTCATTATTAGTTTCCGCAGTTATCTCACAATGCCGCAAAGTGCTTTACAACGCCCAGTTATGTACACTGGTCTTACGAGATCAGTATGATCAGTGAAGTTTCTCCCAGCTATGTTTATCGGACTTTATTACAGTTGTTTATAACCTCAACTTTAATAAAACTATTTTAGATTTTTATTGTATTCAATTTTTAAGTGTTAAAAGGTACTCTTAAACATCTAAAACAGCTATGTGGGCGTCACATGTATGTTCGGCACATCTGTTGACGTTCTTGAGTTGTTTCTCAACTTAAAACTTTATAAACTGTTTTTTGATTTGAACAGAGCAAGTGAGCTTTTTATTTTAGATATTTACGTATATATATTCATAACTTCATAATGTTTTAACCCTTTCTAAGGCCGTGGGAAGTATACTTACCACCAATTTTAAACATCTATAGTAAACTATCTTACCACTTATGATGATGTAGTAGGTTTGTATAAAATTAAAGATCATGTGCCAGTTTTAAAAAATATGTATAATTTCTTTTGCAGGTTGAAGAATTTATGAAATTTATTTTATAAGTGAAAGTAAATGAAAGTCATTAAATTTATTACTTTGATATATCATCTGTAGGGAATCTACCACTACAAAATTACAATTATAATTCACTAGTATATAATACGTGTTAACTCGATTCTATGAGGGGGTACCTTTTCATAGATGAATTTTGACATTGTCGGTAACTTCTCGCCCTACATTGGTGATCTTCGGACTTGATGTTCACATGCCTACCTTGGCAGTAACGCACTCCCACTTCGATGGATGAACCACATTGAACAATTGACTTTCTACTTGTGACTGCGACATCAACCACCTCCTCGCACTGTTGCTACTCAGTCTCGTCTCGATCACATACAACGTTGGCTTGCATACACTCGACTGTTAACAGAAACACAGGAGCGACTACGACCGTGAAATTAATACACCTCTCACATTCAACACTCAAAAAGTACGGTGTTCTTAATACAGCTCTCCCGGCATCTCATAAAAACAGCAATGAATCAACTAGTGGTATCCGTTCATCGAATTCTATCAAAGATATAATTCTGGTCGGGGAGTACTGTTGGGAATCTACCACTACAAAATTACAATTCACTAGCATATAAGACGTGTTAACTCGATTCTATGAGGGGTAAGGTTGACATTGTTGATAACTACTCGCCCCACACATCTAATAGGTGGCCGTAAGCATTCGTATCCCAAAAAATAGAATTAAAATTTAGAACGATGTTTTTACTCCAGTTGGCCTGGTGAAGTGCTTCTTTTTTCGTTCGCTGGTCCTGAATGGGTTAATTCTCTTGTCATTTTAAAGGAGAATTTGCAAAACTCCGGCCAATTAGCATTCTTTCTTAAACTTACTTGTTGTGTTCAGTTTTTACAAGAAAGACCCACTTATGAAAAAATCACTAAAAATTAGAAAATTTTTATCATTTTTTCAAAACTCAACGTTTCTGCCTGATTGTCTTCCATTTTATCTGGACTTCTAGGACGATTAATTTTCTTCTTTTTGCGTTTTCTTTCAGGAGAGCGAGAGTTATTGTGGCTGGTTAATGAGTTGCCTGACATTACGTTCTGAAGTTTGGTGTCGTCATTAATTGCGCTTTAGTAAATTTGTTTGGAGAATGTTTCGATCATTATTTTTTGCATTGTTTGAGTTATGTGCTGAACTTGCTCTTTTATTACTTTAGCAATATTTGTGGTTAGGGTGGTTGCTAGTTCTTGGATTGCAGATTGAAATTCCTTTTTGGTTACGAATTTAGATGAGGGGTCGGATCCGGTGATTTGAGCGTAGGTGTTTTTTGTTTTTGAGTGGTAAAGGCGTCTGGCCTCTGCTATTGTAATATGGTTTTCTGCCTTCATTTTACAAATTTTTAATTCCTGTTGGTAATAAGAACATATTGTGTCTGTGCTTGGGTGAACTTCACCACAACGGGCACATTGTGCTCCTGCAGTGCATTTACGAGCGTCCACATCGTGTTGGATGGTCGAAGTGCTTGCATTTAAGGCACGCACGAGGTCTGTCTATGAATAATTCAATATTGTATATTTCGCACCAGGTTCTTATTTCTGCAGATATATTGTGGCCAAGAATAGTGACGAGGACAGTTGTTGTTGGAGATCTGTTCAGGTCTCTTCTAGTAAATCTAATTAATTCAAGGACATGTAGGTTTAAGTTAGCTGTAATTTCGGTAGCCAAAGATTCCAGGGATATTTCCGGTTCAATTCCTTTAAGCAAAATTTGGTACATAGGTGTTCATTTAGGATCTTTGTTTTTACAGGTATACCAAGGATTTCAGTTAATGAGATTGCATTTATTGCCGTGTCCAGTACGTTAGTACATAAAAGAAGTTGGTTTCGGCGTGTCAAATTTAAGTATTCTATTGGACCTTTAAGTTTGAAGTCAACCTTTTATTAGAGTTCAGCTGATTTTGATTTTGGTATGCTGGATTGACTATTTGTTGGTTTGACATATATAGTGTAACTTTTTACTCCATTTTACGTGTGCAAATTTCAGTTTCTTAACATTTGGTATTTCTGGAGAATATGAACTTAAGTTTCGGTTATCTATGGTTAGTTATTGAGCCCCTATGGTTCAAGTTTAACAAAACGTCATCCGTTCCTACAGCTAAGCAAAAACGTTTGACTTATGTAAATAAAGATAAAAACGACTTACTTGTCGGCATTGAAAAAAAATTAAAATAAAATATATCAATCCAGGGCAGGAAAAAACTGTGCGGAATACTTTTGCGTAGACTTCAAAGTAAAAGTTAGCTCAGTAAAGCGCTTCCAAATGTTTCTAGCACAGGAGCAAAACCGTGAGCTATTTAGATATAGTTGTTTACCTTTTGATGTCCGTGCCACGGGAATATGAGAAAGTTAAAGTTGCTTTAGAAAATCAACCGAATGAAAGTCTGTCCTTGGAATTTGTCTCTCAAAGACTGATATACGCTGAGTCTTTGTTGTTTGATTTCAAGGGTAAAAAGGATAAGTTTCTATCGGAAAATGTGGCTTTTTTCATGAAATCACCTGAAAATTCAAATTAACGCTCTGACTTATTTTCTTTATTTTGCAAGCGTAAAGAACACACAGCCAAATATTGTCACAAAAAGTTGACCTGTTTTAATTGTGGAAAAACAGGTCATATGAAGAGAGACTGTAAAAATCCTAAACACAATGAAACTAGCTCATCGGCAGCGTTTTCTTTTGTCATAGGCGATGTCAGTTGTGATAAGTTCATCATTGATTCGGAAACAACATCACACATGTGTTCGCATAAGGAATGTTTCTCGCCTCTCAAATCAATGTCAGGAACAGTAAAATGCACGTCGAAATCGTTCACCCTCATTATCGAAGGAATTAGTAAAATTAAAGGTAAAATTTCGACTGGAGTTGAAATAACTCTTAAAAATGTTCTCTTTGTCAACTAAATTGTGAACTCATTTATGTGCGAAATATTGAAGCAGCAGGCTTCAGTCTTATATTTAAACATGAAAAAGTGTTTATTGAAACTTCTGGAAAAAGCATCTCTTTTGGATATCGTGATGAAAGTGAATAGTACCCTCTAAAAACTGTACCTCTTAAATAAAAGGCACAAGCTAAATGTACCCTTTATTTTCTCGCGTTAGAGGCACATAACTAATGTGCCTTTAAAAATGAGAGGCACCACAAGAAATGAAAGGCACCAAAGCAAACGCGAGTCAATGCGCGGTACGAAAGGATTTTACCGGTTCCCTGTGCCTCTCAAATGGGCTTCCCTTTTTTTTCTTCGGTACGATGTAACGGAGAAGAAGCGCATGCGCACATCAATGAAATATTTTATGACGAAATACAAATAATAAAAGCAGACGATAAAATTAGAACACCAGAAAGTTGTTGATTTTTTAGAATTAGTTTTGTGTGGAATTTGAGTTTTCATATTACCCGTTACGGGTTTATCTAGTTTGTTTTATGATATTTTATCTATCCCGTTACGGGTGAGTTTTCATATATCCCGCTACGGGCACTTTTTCTAGTTTCCTTTATAAGATTTAACTATCCCGTTACGGGTACTTTATATTTGTTATTGTATTTGTTGTGGTGTGAAATAAATGTTTTTATAAAAAAACTGAACAGTTCTTTAATATAGCTTGATACGCTACAGCTATGTATTAATTGGTGGCAGCGGTGGGATCCGTTCCAGAAATGTTTTATTAAGTTTTTGAAAGAATTGGTGACAAATATTATTGTTATTAAGGATTTCCTACTTTAGAAAAAATTAGTGAATGAGATGTTTAAAATTGATGCCAAGAAGTGTGGAATTCGACGGTACTTCGAACTCTTTGAACAGAAAGCGAAGAGATTTAGTGTGAATTTCGATCTTTGGTTTTCGTGTGCTTTACAGCTTATTCCTGCTGAAAGGTCAGAAATTTATGATGATAATTATTATTACTTTAAAGAAAATCTCATTGCCAATTTTCAGTATGATCCACAAGCTATTCCGTGTAATAACGATCGCCAGAAAGAACATTTTAATGAGAAATGGAATTCGCCAAGTATTGTGAAGAAATTTAGATCTGAACGTGAATGTTTCTATTGTGGTGAAATAGGACATTTTAAGAAATACTGTAGACATCGAAATTCGGATTATAGAAAAGAGAATTATATCCGATTGTTGTAATCAAGTTTAAGCACGAAAGTAATTTTTATTTTAATAATATTTATAAAACAAATGCATGTTTTGATTGGGGCAAAAATGCAGAATTTCACGTTTTTTAAAATACAATTAAAAAAAAATTCTGAAACAAGCTTTCCAAAAAAATTGCAGAAGGCTTTTCATATATTCTGAGCTCAAATAAAATCATCGATTAAATAATATTAAGTACAGTTAGTTCTAAAAAAATTGAAAGCTAATGTTCCCAAAATGGGAATGATGGCGCCTAACGGGTTAATATGTTTCGCCAAAATCTGGATTTTAAAAAAATTCATTTCAATGGAAAGAAATCTTTTATTTTACACTTGTTAAGTCATTTGTTTAAGCATATTTCATGTTATAAAATATCCAAGTTGTCAAAATCTACATCTATCATTTTAAAATATTCTATGTTTTTCCAAATTTGTGCAACTGTATACATCATATTGCAACTGTTATTAAATTATGTAAAATTGTTCTTTATGTGTGAAAATAAAATATATTAGATTTCATGATATTTAGTGTTTAATTTTTGATCCTTATAAAACTATTTCATAAAATCTCTAAATATTTAAAAAAATATCTAAATTTATTTTGAGGATGCTTTTTGGAAAAGAAAAAAATCCATGAATTATATTGACTTGGCTTAAAAGAAATAAATATTATCTTTTTGTACCTATATCTGATTAGAAAAGCATCATTGTAGTTGATGAAGTATCATTAAAGCTACATAATTAAAGAAATGGTATGAATTTACATATTTTATAATTGGGTATAATATGAAAAAAACACAACTACTTCGATTTAGTAGGAACAACATATGACGCAATGCTAAACGAATGGAATTTAGTTGTTGTTTATTTAGTTATTGTTATTAGTAGTTGCTGTTATTTGTTTTAGTTGTTGTTGTTTATTTAGTTGTATTTAGTTTCAATAACTTTTCTTTATAATGCGATAAAATCTGGATAGCAGCTATTTAAACGATCGAACACTTCGTTTGTTTATTTGTGGCTTGAAGTTAGGCTCGCAGAAAATGCCGTTCATGGGTTAAATTTAGTAGGAACAACACAACCTGTGACGTAGGCTATATTATACCCAATTGTCTATGAAAAAGCCTTAGATGGAATCCCTTGAAATGATCACTTTCAAGTGACCAATATTCAAAGAATTGAGAAATATTTTTCATTAAGAATTATTATAATTAATATCTCGGTAATAGTGTAAACCAAACAGAAAGTCCCTTTTTATATAAAGTGCTAGCAAATTACAAATAGGTAAAAAAAATGTGTTCAAATCTGGTAAATAACAAGTTTTGGTACCACTAAATGCTTGTTTCAATGAGCGGTACATAGAAGCAAAATCTAAGGTTCAATGTACCTTCCAAGTTAAGAGGTACATCTGATTTTGCCTCTGAAATTAGAGGTACATTGTGCCTTTCATTTTTAAAGGTGCGTTGTGCCCTTAAAATTCAGAGGCACAAATGATTCAAATGTGCCTCTGAAATCAGAGGTACAGTTTTTAGAGTGTAGGGACCCGACGGTTTTTAAAAAATTCAGTAGTAGTAACAAATTCCTATTAATATTAAAAGATGTTTCTTAAGTTCTCACACATGTATTGAATGATTGGGATACGTTTCACAGGGTTTGGTTTGCAATGAATCAAAAATTTTTTAATTTAGTTTAAAATTGACAAGTTTTCCATAATTAAGAAAAAAAGTTGTTTTTTTTTAAAAGGATTGCTCTGACAAATGTTTTTTAAGGGCAAAGCCGTGCGAAATACAATATTACTAATTATTTTTTTGACCTACAGTATTACTAATAGTTGTTTTGAACCAAATATTACATATTTTTTCGTTTTTACTTTAATCGTTTAAAAGTTTTTCATAACAATCACTTTTCGTATACCCCCAGTTTAAATTATGATATCTAGGGCTACGGAGAAACTAAAATAATGTTTTTTTATTGGTTATATTACAACGAAAATCGAAACTAACTACACCAATAACAGTAATTTATAAAAATATATAGATTTAGTAAATATTTAAAGCATTATTTTATACTAAGACTTTTTAATAATCTAAGTGTAAACATTTTAACCGTTATCTTATTAACAATCATCACATAGCCTCACATATCTATATTTTCAAAAGAAAATTTCTTTTCATTTACTAAAACCTATTCATAATTATTACTATTTAAGTTTTTTGTCATATACCTGATGTAAAAAAAATAATAGGGTGGATTTTTTCTTAACATTGCATTTTATGTTATAAAACCATTTTTTTCCGAAAGGTGGTTTACGAACTAATGTATTGTGAAGTGTATAAAATGATTCTAGGAAATATGAGATTAATGACGGAATATTAAATAAATAAAATATGCAGATAAAGAAATTGTTAATTTATATTATAACTATATAAAAAAGATAAAAGCACTTTTTAGGAAAAAGAAATTTTACTATTAATATGAAAAATAGAAATTGAATTGATCATGTCGGTGTATGAAATGAGTATTCGGTGATATGAGCTATCTGTGAAGTTATGGTGCCTGTGATATATGAACGCGTCTCATCCTACATAAGTTGGATCTAATAGTTTTTTCAACGATGACACTTTAAACAAACTTTCTTGAATAAAAATATGAGTAAATTACTACTTAACTTATTAAAGTATTTATTGCAAGTATTATATCACTTTTTCTTTTAATATTCAATTTATTTGTGATTTTTTTTCTTCAGTTTAATTTATTCAATTCGATAATTATTTGTTAAGTGAAAAATTGTAATGTCTAAATACGAGTCAATAATGTAAATAGTTAGGAAAAATGTAAAAAAGTACAGACTAAGAATTAATTTTCCTATATGTTAAAAATTAATCAACTTTTGAATTAATATTTATATTGACACTCGTTTAACTGTATACTATTCAGTATGAAAAGTACATAAAAAAATACTTTATTTCTGGCTAACATTGCCATTAGATACTCAAATTTATAAAAATCAAACAGTGGCGTCTTTGTAAATTATAACATTATATCATTAAGCAGTGTCCCCCAAGCTTTTTATCATCGTGGGCCTTGCAACTGTTACAGATGTGTGTATTAAGGTAAAATGCATTTCTTCTGTCTTCAATTCATTACAAATTAAAGTGACGTCAACATTGCTTTCGTCATTCCTATAAATAAATGTGAATTCAGAACTGTAATAGTTATAGAGTATTCTTCTTCGTTATAGAATAGTATATATTTCTGTATGCATATAATTGGGAAAACAACAATGAAAAATTATCCAAATTACTTGAAATAGTGCCATTTGTGCTGATTCTTAATTAATTTTTATCGTTTTCTTGGTAAGTATTTTTTAGTTTTGAAAGAATAATTTCAACTAGAATTCAGCTATTCTGTTTTTAGCTACATATTCAAATTCATATCAAGATCTTACAATTTTAAAATTTTGCTGTGTAGTATGTTATCTAAAAGTTATGAAGGGATTATCTATGCATGTATTATTTGAAAATAAAATTTTCAGACGAAGAACACTTCATTTGGAATTCTACGGCTTTATAAAACAAGTGAGTGTTATGATTTTTATAATAAAAAATTTGCTTGTAAATATTTTTTTTTCTTATTTGATGATAGTTCTCTGCAGAAAGGTTTTTTACGTCTGATTAAGAACTATAAGAATAATAAAAAAAGAAACAATATGAAAGTTTTTATTTCAATGTGAAGAATTCTTAGAATTGTTTTTTATCCTAAGAATTCTTTATTTTCCGTTTTTTAGTTTATAATTTTTTGATAAAAAGTGTTGTCAAGAAACTTTTTTTGAAGAATTAAATGATATAACATTATGTATTTATGTATACTTTTTATATATTCTAATGTTTGAAGTAATATGATTCAGAAAAGTATGGAATAAAAATTCGATACTTACGTATTAATGCCACCGCCACTACAGATTTGGCGGTTTTTAAGTGCCGCCAATCTACACTTAAAATTTTTGCAACAAATCATAAAATAAAACATTTTATTTAAAAACAAAGTAGTCAATTGGATTTCGGTGGAAAATGGCCGATATAGAGTTTAGCATATGTTCAAAACAATTATATCGCCATATGAACTCTGATGAATAAGATTCCAAATGAAATAACATTTCCAAAACGTAGGTTTACCAAGATAAAGTTTCATGTCGTGGGAATTGGTACATTTTCGTTTTTTCGGTAAAATATTTTGCTCCTGAAAAAATAGAATTGCATCTTGTTTTGTTTTTGGCAAATCCCAAAGACGAATTTTCGTAGCACTAAAAAAATGGCGTCAAAAAGGAATTGTTTTTTTGTTTTTGTTTCGTCAGAATTCTTTATTTTACGTTTTTTAGTTTCTAAATAACAATTTTTATTGAAACTTGAAATTTTTTGATAAAAATTGTGGTCAAGAAACTTTTTTTACAAAATTAAATCTCATAAAATTATGAGGCTTATGTATACTTTTTGTTCATTTTAATTTTTGAAGTGATATGATTCTTAAAACTATGGAATGTAAAGTTTAAATAGGCCTTTCATGTTGTATCATTAAATTCAGTAAAATTATTTCTCGGTCATTAGGTTTTAACTCTTATAAGAATATACATATTTTTTTCTGTTTATGTACAAATATTTTTCCGATGTGTTTTGTATGTTGCTTCTCTAAAAAAAAGAGATACCACTTTGTTTTCGTTTGCATAAGAAAGGATATCAAACATTTTTCTTTTTTAAATTTAATAAGCCACGATAAAGAAGGAACGTTACAATGTTACACGCTACATTAAAGACGTCTCCAGTGTAAATGAATGACTATTCATATCGAAATCGCAGGTTTTAGTCTCGTACAACAACGCCCCCTATAGTTCGTTGCGATCGCGAATTGTTTTTCCATAAATATTTTTTTTTGTTTATTTTGATACACATATAATGTAATAGGGTAGTATTTTTTATTTTCAAATTTTGTGGATATTCCACCGATGAGTAAAACTTAAAAAAAAGAGCTAAGTTTCTGTAAAAAATGGAAATAATCCTCTAAGACGTATCGGACGCTTGTGCACGAATTAAATTTAGGCTATGTGCTAGGCATGATAAAAAATTGCGGCGAGACAATTCTCTTTTTACTTTTCTTGTAAATCTGAGTACTTGCCTGCCATATTTGGTGCTTATCTTATGTCTTAAATTAACACTGCCGTAGGAAAGCTTAGAACCGTTGTAAGTGGTTAAACTCTAATTGGCAAGCAAACATTTTGAAGTTTTGGCAATTTCCCCCTCCGCCATTTTTAGGGGTGATAAATCAAAATTTGTAAACGAGTAAAGTGTGTTTCTCTCTAAAAAGCGCGACTTTGGTCAAGATCATGTATTACTATGTAATTCGCCACGTATACTATTAATTTTTATACACATTTTAAAACTCTCTGCTTTCAAAAGAAAGTATTTTTTGAACCTAGTGGCTGGTGCGGAATAGCCATGTCTGGCTTTTCGGCCAATAAACTTTAATCAACCAACACATTTTATAACATTTTTTCGAGATATTGCCATAACAAAATTTAATAACAATAATTTAAAAGTCAAGAGGGTGATCATTTTTATTTTATTATATTACCGTCGTTGAACAGCCGACCCAATTTTATGGGTTTACTACTAATGTTCAACTCCGTAGCCTTGTAATTTTGAACCCAATCCAAAAGACAAGGGAACTCCTAGAACGAGTATTGGGAGAGATTTACTTTCGTGGAGGACTTTTCGATGGAGCTAACCCGCATTTGCGTTACATGGAGAAGACCACGAGAACCAGCCACTGTTAGCCTGACGGCTAGGGGACTCTAGCCCATGATCCGTCTACCACTCAGGGTATTTCACATCAGTACTGTAGTCGGTGCAAGCCGGATGCGGAATTCGAACCCGATTCGCTTCATTAGAACAGAGATGCCAACTGCTCCGGACACGCCAAAATAATTATAACGGTAAATGACTACAAAGCAAGTATTGCAATTATTTGACTATTTCTGCTTGCTTTTCAAAAGCTATAGCCTGACGTCCATACTATGAAGTGGTGAATTATATAAGCCTTTGAATTATTCAGAAATAGTGGTGAATAAAAATCTACTAAATTGATTTTATTAAACCAAGAATCACAATTGATAAATTACCAACTTAAAATATATAATTGCTCTCTGGAGCAAGTTGGAATTTCTGTTAGAAGGCGAACACTCTATCCCCTGAGTCATCGTGGCTCAGGGTGATCATTTCGTGTTTCTCGTCAAACAGTGTTGTAACCTTACTATGGTACTACTTTTACCCCTTTAGAGCCATAATCACATATATGCACGATCGCACGGTTCTCTTTTAACGGAGAGCCTCTCTCACCCAAGCGGTCCATGATCACAAGGAGGTAATCTCAATACAGTACTCGCGTATTAGTACATATACATATTCTTTATTACGTATAAACTTGGAGTTTGCGGGTCCGAGGAAACGCTTCTCTTTACGTAATAGTGAAGACAAGATTAAAATAAAAGATGATAATAAAATCCACTGCAAACATTTTTAGCTCATGATTGTTTAGCTTTCATTTTTTTCACAACGTTGGACATAATATACTCTGTACTTATCAGCTAGTTATGAAGGAATAACAAGCAGAGAATTTCAGTAATCCTCACGGCGTGTTGCATGGATAGATTTTTTTCTTTACTCGACTTGAAACTAAGATTAAATAGTGACAGAAGACTTATATATTAACGAACATGTGTTAAAATGTCGTCTAATTTCAAATTCTTTACACAAATCGTATGATCCATCTGAATTGTGTGATTTATTTTTAACTCGCACAAAGAATTAATAAAATAAAGTAAATATATTAAATATTACTTAACTGAAACATATATGTATAAAATTTATACTGAAGGTTTTTTTTTGGTTGTTTAATTTTATGAAATAATTAAAATAAAAAATAGTTTTTTCTTTCTTAGGTATTAAAACAACCACCTCTGGCGTTTTGAATGCGTGCAATTTCAAGTATTACAATATTTAATTTTTCATATTTAAATCATGCCGTTATCAAAAATTCAAATGATGTACCACAAAAAAATGTACTAAATCTCAACACATCTGTTGTAAGTAGATACTTTCTGCCTAGTACATTATGGTGTATATTATGAGATTAAAAAGGGATTTATTGCTGAGTAGCTCCACGTATCTGATGCATAAAAAATGCGAACTAGCTGAATGGTTTATTTGAACACTGCAAAAACAAATTTGATCACTATTGTTAGAATTGAATGTAGGGTTTAATGGCACAAGGTCCACAAAAGGACATGCTGCGCCAAACAATCGGTTTCAAAACGAATCAAAGGTAAAAAGCTTCCTGCTATTTTTTCTTACTAGAACTTTACGCAACGTAACAAGAGTATTCGAAAGTGAATAAAATCAGCTAAAATGTAAACACTATAAAACAAGATGAAACTGGATCAGAATGTGAATAAAATCAGATAAAAGTGTAAATCGGATAAAGAAATTATCTAGAGTATAAAATACCAATTGTGCGTAGAAACGCAAAAATGTTAGGATGATGGATGTCTCCTAACAAATCCTCCAGAGCTAAAATAGAACTACCAAAAAAGGTAAGACGATAAAAGTTACAACATGGGCAAATAGTTAAAATATGAATAGAGAGTAAAAAATTACAAGAATTGAACTGGGGAGGCGGTTCTCCAAACAGTAAATGTAGATGTGTCAAACGAGTGTGGCTGATTCGAAGACGGGTTAGCTTAACGTCTGCGTGACGTAGACCTGATGCAGGTAAAGGGTAAATATCTGGTTAAACTGAGTGCAATTTGTTATTGATTTTAAGATCTCACTGTTGTTGCCAGAGACATGTAATAGACTACCGAATGTGATGTTTTATGTTTGAGAAAGGTATGAATATAGCTAAAACAGTGGTGGCAGAGCATGCAGCCAAATCAGCCAAGTCGTTCACTGGTATACCGACATGACTCGGTACCCAGCAGAATAAAATATTGAAATCGTTATTGTGGAGAATAATCAACAAATGATTAATGAAACATAAAATTGGGTGAGTATCACTAGGAAAATTTTCTGACTGACTCAAAACACTCATACTGTTTGAGTATATGCAATACTTCCTTGTAGAGCGCGTCGAAATCAGCGCCGTAATGTCAAGAGGATGGCAACAGTAGAGACGGAGCAAACATCTGGGATTTTGTAGCTATAGGACACCACAAGAGACATATCCCTCAGATTTTGATCCGTCAGTAAACGCAGGCATATACTCAGAATACTGGTGACGATGGGAAGTGAAGAGTTGCTGATAAATGCAGGGTGCAACATTCGATTTATTGTACATCATAAAATGTGAATAAAACTGATAGGGTGAGATGGTCCACGGAGGTATGAGAAGATGATCCACTGATTGCGATGGTAATTCACAAATGTCAAAAGTTTGGATGAATGTACGAAAGCGAGCATGAAATGGTTGGTTGTGAGAAGATCTAGCTTCATATAGTCTTTCCAAGCTTAATGAAGTAACGCCACTCTTTAAAGGATGTGAGTTACTAGACAGGAGTAGAGCCCCTGAATTAGACAGGCCGACTTATCATTTATTTTTGGAGCAAAGAGCTAACATAAGCACATAACATAACTAATACTAACATAACGTTAACCTCTACGAAATCCACTTTGAAAAGCAGAGAAAATAAATTAGTCGAGAATTAAACATACGCTCTAAAATCTTGCTGAAACAACTAGTTAGTGCTATGGGGCGATAGTTGATAGATTCTGACGGATCCTTACCTGGCTTTAATATCGGTATATCTTCATCTCAACTAGTTGGATAAGTTTGTTCGGTCCATATTCTGTTGAAAAGCAAGAGAACATTGAGAAGAGATGCAGAATTCAAATGGCGTAGCATCCGATAAGATATCCCATCGAGGCCTGGGCTCGTGTTTGGAGCTCTAGCCAGCGCTCGTTGTAGTTCTTGAAGCATGAAAACTCTGTTATATTGTAACCGTCGGCGAGATTCACAATTTAGTGAGCTGCGTTCGGCCATTTTCTTGTGAAGCTGGCCATTTGTTTGTTCTTGAAAAGCTGGGCTATAGCTATCGATGCTAGATACGGCAGCGATTGTTTTACTCAAGATGTTACTCACATCTACAGGATCAAGTGTACGTGGTTCCGTTTCTAAAAAATACCAGAAGATGGATTTTACGGTATATACCATTCGCTGTCTTGACCCTCGATCAGACTTGTCTGGGAGATGTTGTAGATGTGATAGATGAAACATAGTGTGAACAAGAGTCTTTCTGACTTTGGCGCCGAACCTTGCGAGCAAGTGCTCTAGCTCGTTTGAAAGCCACAAGGTTATCAGTACTTGGATAACAACGGAAATAGTTCCATTGTTTCTGCTGCTCTTTGTGAGTCTTAGAGCATTCTGTATTCCACCAAGTCTTCCGATGACGTGGAATAGAATTGGATGTTTTAGGAATACTAGCATCTGTTGCATTGATTATTATTGATGTTAATGTGTCAACAACAGTTTCAATATTCTCATCGGACACCATATCGTTCGTTATTTTAGCAAGTTGTGTGAAAATTTTCCAATCCGCTCGGTGATATATTAAGGCAGATAGTCTGGGAGTAATATAAAAATTAGATGAGTATGTAACAATGATAGGAAAATGATCACTGTTATGAAGATCATCATCGACTGAAAATTGTTTGAAAGGTAAAAGTGAAGGTGAAAATAAAGCCAGATTAATGCAGTGAAAACTCTGAGTTTCAGCATGAAAATAAGTGTCCTCACTTTGGTTCAGTAGACAAAGATCATGATCCACGAGGAGTGTTTCGACTTGATGGCCTCGAGCATTTGTGCCAGGATTTCCCCACAGTACGTTATGACCATTAAAATCTCTTAAGTAAAATGAAAGGCTTGGGCAACTGATTCATCAAAATGTTTAAATCATATTGGGTTACTAGATCGTTCGGATCTAAATATGCAGAGCAGATTGCAATGGAGATATTAATATGAATTTGAACGGCTACGACCTGTAATGAAGTTGACAGGAAATGTGTCGAAATTAAACGCGCAACACCACCATTAGCTCGATTACCAAATACGGAATCACTGCGACTGCAGACATAGTTACGTAAGTTCAAATTGTCTGATGTAATTAAATGTGTCTCTTGAAGAGCAAAACATGAAGGATGGTATTTAAAAACAATATATCTGATGTCAGAGATCTTATTAGTTAAGCTACGACAATTCCATGCGATAATGGAAATTGTCATTATCTTGTTATTTTTCGGAGGAGGAGATTTAGATACTGGTCCAGAGAAATTGAATTGAAGTTTTTGTTTGGTCTGTTGTGAGGTAGTTATTGGTAAGGTATCGGTTTGTGTACTTACAGAGCAATATGAGATCTTAGCTGAAGCGGAATAGGATTCACCCGGACGTGGAGTACGAGCGATAACTATTCTACGGGCTTCATCAAAACTTAAATTCTGCAAGACTTTAGCTGATTGTATCTCTTTCTCTTGGGACCATTTGGGACAGCTCCTGGAACAGGCTGCATGAGCACCCTTGCAGTTAATTCATAGGGGTGGTAACTCGAAAGAATTTTCTTCATGGTCGGAACAAGAACAACAGGTTTACCTCGACAAGATATTTTCGAGTGCCCAAACCTTTGACATTGGAAGCATCGCAAAAGGTTTGGGACATAAGGTCGAACCGGGCAGTTATGCCAAGCAAGCTTAAGTGAAGATGGTAAATTAGGCATGTTGAAAGTAAGAATAAAGTGTTTCGTAGAGATGAGTTTTCCATGTCTGCGAATCCTTATTCTACTGACAGCGGTGACATATTGATCTTTCAGTTCATCTGTGAGCATTTCCTCTGAATCATTGATGAACTCCGTCTCTGATATAACACCTCGACAGGTGTTTAGTGATTTATGATGTGTAACATCGACTGCAAATGAGCACATGGTT
Source organism: Parasteatoda tepidariorum (assembly GCF_043381705.1). Lineage (NCBI taxonomy): Eukaryota > Metazoa > Arthropoda > Arachnida > Araneae > Theridiidae > Parasteatoda > Parasteatoda tepidariorum. Next base: position 66,621,547 of record NC_092213.1, read on the forward strand.
GTACAAGTTTCTAACAAGGTCGTTTGCTGTTCCGATATGATTTGTATCAACAGGAGTTTTTTCTACAGAGGCTACCTCTCCTAAAAAGGAAATTAGGGCCTTGTGAATCTAGAAGGGAGAGTCTTGTAAATGAAGTATTTGTTACTTCAGGATTCGTTAATTTGATGATGTAGTATCGAGCGTAATCATATGGTAAGGGAGCTGTTCCGCTATTTTTACTATGTGCGGAACTGAACACCTTACTATTTTCAGCCATAGAAAATTTCAACCACTTCAACTATCAGCGGTACCACCCACCCCGGAGTACAACTAAGAGGATGCAAATAATAGATTGGTTCTGACTTTAATCCGCTACTTAAACACCGATGCTGACTGATTGTCATACTCCCACGAATCACCTCTGAAGCAGCATCCACCCTTAACGAGGTGCCCAGTAAGTAACCGCAGGCTTGACCCTGGTTAACAGAAGATGTTCCTGGCAAGCAAGCCGTTTGATGCACACAGGCCAATATACACCTCCCGTTTACCTGAAGCACGGGCCAAAGCAGTATATTGGGGTAGCAAGATGCACCTCAACTGCCAGGATCCCCTTTTCCAGGGACACGGGTCTCCACGCACGGCAAACACGTGAGTGGTCTCTTCCCATCTGGATCCGATACAACAAGGTGGTAATTGAACACAGATGAAAAGCCCTTACCAGTAAATTCGGCAACCACCACAAGGAGGAAGAGAAAGGAGAAAAGGGAGAGGAAGGGAGGACAGATCACTATTGTGCCCCGGGGGCGTGATACCCTATCTTTACCTAAAGAAGATAAACCCTCTGAGGGGCTATTGTTAGAATTAAACTGAGAACTTATCAGCAACTAACGTTATAAAATCGCTAAGCGACCATGGCTCAGTTGTTAAGGCACTGAACTGTCTTTGCGAAAAACTGTGGTTCGAACCCTAGAAGCAGGCAGCTTCAGATCGATGGGTACAAGCTTCTCTGGGAAGTATAGGTGGCACTGTGAGCAGTGCTCACCACATTATCACAATCATGTCGCTGATCACAAAATTGTGCAGCCTTAATCTCCCTGACGCCCCTAGCGTAAATTGGGCTGTTGCAAAAATGCTTTTAACGTTGTGAAGGTTACAAACGTGCGAATTTTAAGAGAAAATATAGAAATTTTTCTTCACGTTGGCAATAACAGTTTTACTTAATTTCTTCCCTTCGGTAAAAAAAGACTACACTATATAAACCATGGTGTAATTCGATATTGAACAACTCCAAAAATGGTGTAAAGGAAAACTGTATTTCAAGTTTACACCAAAAATAACTTTCATATACAATAATAAATACATCTAATGTGTCTAGAGATACATCAAACTCATGAACATTCACAGAATGCATATATTATATTGGCTTCCAAAAACAACCCCCCAGGGGCACATTCTTGTGTGACAGGTTAGGCGCATCCGGGGCCTTGAGCTGAACCTTAGAATTCTTCAATTTCTCTCTTGCGACGGTCCTGTTTTGAGTTTCAGTCCTTTTACCAAATATTCGCATTTTATCTCGGAGTTTTCAGGCTGCGTGATCTTTGGCCCCTTGCTTCACTCTAGACGAGAGGAAGGAGTTCGGGTCACCCTCTCTTTAAATCGATTGGTAGGGCTTGCTTATCCCCTGTTAGGGACCACGTTCTGCATCAGGAGAGTGCTCCTGACCTCTGATAGCTTTGGCGGATCCATGCCTCTCTGGTATAGCACTATACCTGGAGCTACCCTGAATAGAGAACCGAGGCTGAACTATTATGAGCCGAAGCCGGTGTTTCTGTTCTCCTTGTTGAGCTCGATGTTGGGCAAGGGAGTAACCAGCAGAACGTCTTCATGCGCTATGAAGGCGTCCAAAGATTCCACACACAGTTTTAAAAAACCTGCACCTAAATTTGACTTATCAAATTATCTAACTGTGACCCAACTTAAACAAGATTTCTAGTGCTTAATTCGACTGAGAAGAAATTATATACGTTATCTCCATTTCTAGTTCAAAAATCTTTTTAGTCACAAATTGGTAATCCAAAAAAATGTCACCGTCATGTGACTTGTGGTTTGTTTAACATAATTAATTTCACTTCAGTCTTTCGAAGTGAATTAATCGCGATTGAACAGGGCATCGATGCTATAATCAACGAGAGTGACTTTGGAGATCTTTGGATCCTGTCGGACAGTCACAGCTCCCTTCAGCACCTACACAACTGGACTAAAGTTGGAGACAAAACAAGCATCTCCATCCTTCTTAAACTTCAACTTATTTCAAAGCACCACGACGTTCATCTTCAATGGATACCATCCCATGTTGACATCTTTGGCAATGAGCAAGCGGATCGCTTGGCCAAGGAGGGCTGTATTCATTTTACATCTTCGTCATCAACTCTTACCTACTCAGAGTATCAATCCAAAATCAAAAGCCATCTATCAAAAAAGTGGAGGATCCCCCCCCCCTCTCATCATTGGTATGCGGCCAAGGAACCGGGCTCTTCACTTGTTCATATAGGTGATAGAGCATCTCAAACAGCTATTTCCAGATTGGCAAGTGGACACACGAATAGTCTCTCGTACTTTAAAGGAAGAAAGTCTTATGCAGTCTGCTCCGAATGTGAAGCCCAGCAGGCCTCAGCCGAACATATCCTTGACTGCTTGGGCCTTTCCCAGGAGGACTTATATGCTTCTCCACTTCTTGTCATCAACTTTTTGAGGACCAACAACCTACTGGATCTTGTCTGTCTTCGTCAGACAATTAGAGGATAAGAAACAACAACAACAATTTGAACTAACATCTATCATTACATTACACAAACTTGGAAACTTTAATATAACAGTAACACCTTATAACACTCTGAATATATCTAAAAGCGTAATAACAGACAAAACTCTCCAATTCCTCATACCTTCAGGGATGCATGGAGACCCGTATCCCTGGAAAAGGAGATCCTGGCAGTTGAGGGGCATCCTGGTACCCCAATACATTGCTTTGGCCCGTGCTTCAGGTAAACGGGAGGTGCATATTGGCCTGTATGCATCAACCGGCTGGTCACGAACGTCATCAAGTCCAGGGTCACTTACTGGGCTCCTCGTTAACGGTGGAGGCTGCTTCAAGGGTGACTCGAAGACGTATAGCTATTGGTTAGCATCGGTGTTAAGTGACAAATTATTGTTACTTGCATCCTCTTAGTATGACTCCATGGTGGGTGATGCAGCTGGCAGTAGGAGTGTTTTTATTTACCCACGTATCTCCATTTCTGATACACAAGGCTCTTCTTTCCATTCTGGGAGAAGTTGCTTCAGTAAAGAAGCTACGCTCTGGTGACCTCTTAGTTGAAGTCTCTTCTGCAAAACAGGCAACTATTTTATCAACATGCACCACCGAGTGTTCATTTTTAATATAACAGTCACACCTCGTAGATCACTAAATACCTCTCGTGGCGTCATACCAGTAATAGAATTCATGAATGATACAGAAGACATGATATTAGATAACCTTCAATCTCAAAACTTTGCATCTGTTTGAAGGATTACGATTCGCAGGGATGGTAGAAAAGTCCCTACGAAGCACCTTATCCTCACTTTTAAATTGCCAACTGCAATTAAAATATCTTGGATTAACTGCCTGGTTCGACCTTATATCTTAAATCCTTTGCGTTTGCTATCTATGTCAAAGATTCGGGCATTCTAAAACATTTTGCCGAGGTCGACCGGTGTATGCCCGTTGCTCTAGTAATGACCATGAAGACACTTCCTGCGAGCTGTCACCTTTTTGCATCAATTGTAAGGGTGATCACGCAGCTTGCGCCAGAAGCTGTCCGAAATGGTCACTAGAAAAGTAAATCCGATCAATTGCAGTATTACAAAACCTAACATCTAACGAAGCCCGCAGAATAGTTACGGCCCGCACCCCCGTCCGGGTGTGTCCCATTCAGCGGCAGCTAAAACTTCATATTGCACAGTGAGTACACAAACAGATTCTTCAATATCATTTACCTCACAGCAAACAAAGCAGAAACCACAATTTAATATCACGGGACCATCCTGTATCCAAATCTCCACTTCCAAAAACATGTCGATTGATATCCCCAGAAAAGCCTCAACCTGCCTTAAAGCAGCGTCCGAATGTAAAGTTAGCACGCAGCCAAACACCAGGTATTCCTAAAACGAATAAACGACATCACCTTCGCCGATGGAAATGATATAGCTAAATGCTCACAAAAATGTTATTAACAGGTCCACTAGGAAACCATTGATCACAGACTTCAATTGGACTAGAGATGTTACCTGTTGATGGATCAAAGTATGATTCCGGCACAGTAAATTTCATGTAGACTTATTTTGCCTGTTTTAGTTCAATAATTCATGTAACACTCCAATTTTATACCTGCTATTTCTTAATTGGCAAAGTTTTTCAACTTTTGGTCCTTTACCTTACCAGGATTGTGATCACACATTCATAATCACTCAATTTTCACTTCACGGCGCCTGGTGTCACAGATGAGAAGAGTCTTTTTGTTTCCAGAGGCCTGGTGAAGTGTTTCTTTTTTCGTTCCCTGGTCGTGAATGGGTTAATTCTTTTATAATTTTAAAAGAGAATTTAGCTGAGCTCCGGCAAATTAGCATTTTTTCTTAAACTAACTTGTTACGTTGAGTTTTTACAAGTATGACCCACTTATTTAAAAATCACAAAAACTAGCTAGTTCATATAACTTTTTCAAACCCCAAAATTTTGAAATTAAGTGAATTTGATATGATTGATCGAATATAGCTGTCGTCTACTGTCATTTTTTCTTGCCTACTGTGTGGTCATACTTGTTTTGCTTTACATCTTTATTTATTTTATATTTTCATTTTCAACTTTCTGCTTAAAAATCTGTTTAGTTTTCCTCATTCACATTTGCTGTGTTCAAAGTATGGGCGCTGTAAAAGAAAAAAATACTCGATATTTTTATTTATATTAATATATTTGCTTACACTGATCTATGCACACATTCTTAACTTTATATTCTAGAAACATAACTGACAGGAAATCAAAATTGAAATATATTTTAATGTACAGGAAATTGGCTTTTTATAGCTTTACTTCAATTTATAACTGCACACATTTATAATTTCGTTTGTTGATCCATAATAATCTTGAAACCCCATGGTTAAATTTTCAGAAAGAGAAAAATTCAAAAATCTGTAAAATAAAAATTTATTTTTAAAATCCAATTTAAGAAAAGGTTATAACTAATTTTAATATATATATATATATATCAAA
>NC_092213.1:66626999-66630264 GCF_043381705.1 Parasteatoda tepidariorum
GTTAATGTATATATATATATATATATACAACAAAATATACGAATACAAAAAAAACCCGAAGAAAATTAAGACAATAAGTACGCTCAATTTGCGCTTTTGTTTTCATATTTTACAATCTGGCAATCTTGTTACGAAAATATTTTTTTAATTATTCTTGAAAAATTTCCCGTTCATGTAAGTTTATTTGAATTCGGTACTCGCTTTATAGATGAAAGTTATGTTTTATTCTGTTTTTTATTTTATTTTATTTTCTGTTTTTACATGTTATTCTTACTTATTGTGTTCTATTTCATTTGTTGTAATTTTTGTAAAAAATTTTTTGAGTGCTCCTCACACTATTGTATTAATATATTTTGCTTTGGTTATATTGATACAATATCAGAAAGCACTCTTTTTTACGGATATAATTGTGTGGGCTGATGAAAAGATTATATCTTTTATTTTCCGGATTTTTTATAAAAATTTCATCCTTTTTTTCCCCAGTTGTTTGCTATATTATATTTATTTATTTTTCTCCCCCCCCCTTTTCTTTTCATATATCTGTAATTTTCCTTTGTTTTATCTTCATTATATATATATATATATATATTAATAAGAAAAATATTTATATAGGAACATATATATTAATTTAAAAAAAATCTGAAAAATTGAGACCTCTTGTTATTGGTAAATTCCAAAAATTCACGTTGCTTTAAAAACGTAAAATCTTTACCAGTGGATTACGACGCTAACAAAAAAGCGTGGATGACCGTCACCATTTGGGAGGAAACAATACGGCGTTTAGACAGGCAGTTTGTGAAGAAGAAGCAAAAAGTTGTTTTCATAGCAGACAATTGCACAGCTCATACCAACATCCCACAGTTAGCCTCGATTGAGCTTCTTTTCTTGCCTCCCAATGTGACCAGCGTTCTCCAGCCATTGGATCAAGGAGTTATTCAAAACCTAAAAGTGAACTGTCGTAAGCTCCTCCTGAAGGACTTAATCCCTGCCATCGACCAAAAAAAGAAGTTTCACGCACGTTACTGTCTTGGATGCCATTTTCTATGTGCACAAAAGTTGGAACATGGTGTCCACCACATGCATAGCGAATTGTTTTCGTCATGCTGGTTTTGTGAGCTCTCTGAATATCGTGGATGAAGAAGAAAACGATGTTCCTCTATCTGTTTTGATAGAATATTTGAAAAATCGTGGCCATGCCATTGAAGGGGAGGCTGAATATGGTTTGGTTGATGAGGAAATTACCACCACTTCTGAAGCTACAATTTCTGAAATTGTTTCACAAATTGTGAACAGTGAGGATCATATGGGTAATCTATATTATATAAAACGCTATTACGTACGTATGTATCAATCAAACCGATTATATTTCTTTTCTCGCGTTGGCAACAGTTTTCATTTTTAATTGATAGGATTCGGCGCGCAAGAGCACGTAGTGAGCATCATATGGCTAATCGGGTGAATTCTCGCTGAATTATCAAAAAAATTCTCACAAAATTATCTTCATCGAAGCCGATGCTTTACATCCAGTGTTCAGTACTATTTTATATTGTTTTACAACACATGGTTTTAGCCCTCTGGAGGGAAAGACTTTAAAAGAAAACTTGCAACAGTTACTTTTCTCAACAACTGAAATTTGGAATAGTGTGATTAAGAAAAATATGTGAACTGTTTGCAATTTCAAATTAATATTGAAATGTACAGGTTTAGAATTTTCTACTGTGAAAAGTTTTCGGAGCTTCAGTGTTCAAAAAAGTATACAAAAGCTAGACGTTAAGAACGTATTCAATGAACGAGCAAAGCGAGCATCGGATTGCGAAGCAATCCGAAATGAACTGCGAAAGCAGTTCGGGGGGTTGGCGAGCACCAGCGAGAAGGGGGCGAAGCCTCCTAGTATTATATAAAACGCTAATACGTACGTATGTATGTATCAATAAAACCGATATTTCTTTTCTCGCGCTGGCACCAGTTTTCATTTTTAATTGATTGGAAAGCAGTTCCGGGGGTTGGCGAGCGTCGGCGAGCAGGGGGCGAAGCCACCTAGTTGAAATATAAAACACTGTTACATGCAAAACAAATTTTTCCTAAAGTAGTGCCTGAAATGCATACCATTCTTTCAGAATAAAAGAACATTTATTGTACAATACATATAAATTCAATACAAAATATTGAAAACATAACTGTGCATCTTTTTCACGATGTGAGTAAGCTTTGGCGATTTTTATTCTAATTTTAGCGCCAGAACTCATTTTCTCCTCCAGAAACGTTTGTATTCTTTAAAAAAAACCTTTCTTGTCACAGTTAAAGATTTACTGCATGAGACGCACTTTGCGATACATAATAAATTTAACAATGTCTGGACACTATTATTTGTTTTCTGAGTAAGGTTTAATTTCTCTCATAACACAAATTTGTAGGGGTGGTACTTAAGCCGAAACTAATTTTTATTTCAGCGCAACCACCAAATCGAAGCACTACTTTCAAAAGATATATCAGCCAGCAGTCGCGCAACCGCAACCACCTTCTTAGCTTTTAGGACATCATCTCTTGATTGCCAAAAGTATTGACTGAATCACAAAACATCGTCTTGTAAAATATTCACTTTCCAAGTTAGTTCGAAATCAAGGCCAATTTCATAAGAGCCATAAAAAATGCCATGCTTTTTATGTAAGAACGACCGTTGATTTGCAATAGAAAAATTCCAGTTTATAAACAACTTGTATAATATTACATTTCTTATTTAAAAAAATATGAAAATATGGTTATGTTACCTTCTTTATAAAATTATTTATGAAATTTTCAAAATCCTCTTTTGTGTACTTTATGGTAAAATTGGAATGTATATCACCCCAAATACCTTGACCTGCACCTGCACCACCGTTTACTTCTAAAAAAGAGAAATTTTAATTTAAGTAGGGTAAACCAACCAGTGAAGGAACACTACCCAGTGAAGGAACATTTCATATATATTCATTAAAAATAAGAATTTGAAAGTTTTTCTTTAGATTGATTGGTAACAATAGCTTACTGCCAAACAATAGGAAGTCATCTAGCAATATTTTGGATTACCTGGTCAAATAGATTTCTCTGAAAAAATTTTTGAATTTGTTATTATCTCTGCAACACCTTGTTTCGTTGAAAAAATTATAAGGTGAGTGTTTGTACTTATATGTTTGAAGTGGAATTAATTGCATGTAGTAGTCTTATTTTTCTCACTGTGAAAAAGAGAATTCAAAATATAGTTATTGAAGTTACGTTTTATTTTTTT
>NC_092213.1:66630619-66646703 GCF_043381705.1 Parasteatoda tepidariorum
ACATCTGTTAAAATATCGACACTCACCATGACTGCTACCCTTTCATGTATATAGGTAAAAATTAAGAATAATTTATAGAAAATGTACAAACTCATTGGTAACATTTCAATTCAATTACATTCTTGCCGCTTCATAGAACGAAAATATGAACAATACATTTTTAAAAACTTAATATCGTACGAAACTGGGTATGTTTTATTCAATGGCTTATGTATTCTGGGTATGTTTTATTCTATTTTTTAACCTTACCATCGTGCATCTTCGGATATGTCCGTTTTAACATTTTATCGAGAAAAAGCTTAAAATAAAATCATAAGTTATGCTAATAAATTTTTTAAATTGTACTTTTCAGAAATTAAAACACTGTGATGAATAGATCTATACTTACCAGTGAGTAATGAAATAATAACAATAATAATGATAAAAGTGATACAGAGAATCTTATTCACACCCATCTTGGCTATCTGTATGGATCTGTGTTTCTTCTTTCGTCAATCTAAAACTAAATCAAGGAATGAGAATGGATGATAATCGTGTACTAGACAAAAACTGAAAGATTTACACACTAATGAACACCTGTTGCGACTTAATAAATTTTTTTTCTATTACTTCGAGAAAAGATATTCAATGTGATTTCAGATTATACAATAATTTATGTTTGCTTTTTATTCCAAAAATAGGCATTAAATACAAGTATTGTACATAAGCAAAGCAACTTAGGAAATAAAACATTTACAATTAAAAACCATACGCAAAAACTATTATAAATTGATGTAAGTAATTATAATTGCTTAATGATGTTTTTAGTGGTACTAAAATTTACATCCTTTCTAATGCAGTGGTAAGTATACTTACCACCATTTTTAAAAGTCCATTGTAAATTATTTTACCACTTTAAATAGGGATTCAATTTGTTAAAAACTTCCATTCTGATGAAGAACCTTTTAAAAAAATTGAAAATCATATGCCAGTTTTCGAAAATGTTTAAAAAAATTATAATATATTTAATTCTTTTTGCAGGTTGAAGCAATTATGAAATTTATTTTATAAATAAATGTCATTAAATTCTGTACTTTTATTAACACATCTAATGGGTAAACATATTAAACAACAAGATTTTTTTTTAAAAAAAATTGCGTTAAATTTAAATTGTTTAAAATATTACAGTTGATTTTTTTCTTATATCAACTTTAAATATATTTCAATGTACCCTATACTAGAAATAAATGTCCTCTGGTATGGTTAAAGTATGATTCTAAGCACAGTAAATTTTGCATAGACTTATTTTGCTTATCACTTATAGTCTAAAAATTTATATAAAACTTTCAGAGTTCGTTTATAACTCATTAGTAGAGTTAGCTTTGTTTCATTTTGCTCGTGATTGACAAAAATCAAACAAAATTATTCATATTTTGGTCCTTAAACTGTTTAGGATAGCGAACACGCTTACTTGATCTCGCGATTTCCCTTTCACTGCCTTCGTTATCATATATATGAAACGCATGATCATGAACACGCTTACTTAATCTCGCGATCTGCCTTTGTTATTATTTATACGAAGAGTCTTTCTGACTCTAGCGGACCTGGAGAAACGTTTCTGGCGCTTATTCTGAATGTGTTAATTCTTTATCATTTAAAAAAAATAATTATGCCGAAATCAGGACTGATATATTAAACTGACCCATTGTATTATGTTTTTACATGCATGACTTCTTTTAAAAAAATTACTAAATATTTGATGTTTTCGATTTTATTATTTTTATAATCGAAAATGTTTGAAATTATGTGAAGTTGATATGACAGAATACAGCCGTCGGCCACCCTCTGTTTCTTTGACTGCTGCTCATTCATTTCCCAATTACTGTTTTAAGATCTCCAAACCTCCATTCGCATCACATTTTTGTGTCTGGAGTGTGGGTGCCTTAGTTTTGCGCGTTTGATTACTTTAGAAATTTTCCACTTATAAAATATTTCAAACTAATGCAGTTTCTTCATTAGCAAACACAGAGATATATATCATTAAAGTGATTAACATAAATTAGTGCATTAAATAATAAGTAAAAGTTGAGTTCCAAAAATTATGATTATGTTTTTAATTATTTAGATCTCTAATCTCTGCAAATATAAACTCATTCACTATATCATGATAAATGTAAATATTTTATATTTAAATTGAATTAAAATAATATTTCATATTTATTCAATTTTTTTATTCATATTTTTTTTAAAAATTATTAGCATATCTACATGTTTACACATAATAAAATAAAGAATGTTTGTGTGTTTGTCTGTATACCGATTGCGGATAAACGGAAATCTCTAAAAATACGATATTCAACTTGAAGCAAACTTTTTACGAAGCCTGATTTTTTATTTTTAAATTCAGAGACATTTAAGAAATGACATTTTCTTATTGGCTTATTGGCGAAAATTAAAAAAAGAAGAAAAATAGCAGTGGTTAAAATTTAAAAAAAAATTACATTTTTCTTGAAGTATCAGCCATTTAACGTTAAAAATTCAGCAGATTCGATATCGTAACTCAGAGTAAAAATTGAGTGATTTATATACTAATACGGAATATCTATTAACATTAATTTTACGTCTTATAATTATACTTAATCCGACATTAATGTTTTTTTCCTAATGGCAGGCACTGAACTTTCACGTCCTTAACCTGGGAAGATGCCGGAAATGTTGCTCATTTAACGCTACCCAGTGGGACACTACCCACGCTACACAGCCACTGATACCCGTTCATAAAGTGGGCCACATTCATACGTCAGAGGACAACACATAGATAGAAGCATCCATGCCTAGAGCGGGATTCGAATCCGCAGCCAATGACTTCTCACTCTGGCAGGCAAACCACTGGGCCACCTGGCTGTCTCCGATATTTATATTATCCGAAAAATTGCACTCAACTTCTTCAGTTTTTACATCTGAATCATGTGCAATATTTTCAGCCCTTCATTTTATCTATTTTCGAAATTTGAGAAAATGAATTATATAATACCAACTCCCAAACTAGTATTAATGCTTTATGAAACAGATACAGCTAACCTCATTCTATAGTTAATATGATGATACAGTTACGTAATAATTTAGGGTATGAAATAATTTTCCAGTGGATCCCAGAGCACACTTTAATTTCTGGCAATGAAACTGCTGACCGAGCAGCAAACTCTTCATGCAATTTAACCTGTATACCTCAGACATTCTCAGATATCAAGAACACTATAGAAAATAAGTTCTTTCACATTGACAAAATGAATAGGATACTGAAGCAAATAACAAGTTGTTTTGCATGAAATCATTAATGAGACGCCTCTTTCATATAAATATGAAATAATCCTAAACAGACTGCGCATTGGTCACACGCACGTAATGAACAGACATGTTCTATTAAATGAACCTGTACCAACATGCTCAATTTGCAAGGAACCTTTAACAGTTATACGTTTTCTCACACAAGCAAAAAATTCGTATTTCAAATAGGACGCCACTTTGGCTGCGAATATCAAATTTTATCAGATTTAATCGGTCACAAACCACAGATTAGATTTTATTCTATGATTTAAACCTTTCAAATACAAACCACTCTACTTTTTGCCATATATATATATTGAAGTCTCAAAACATGTTTTGACTCAGTATAAAAAAACTGTAAAACTAGGGAAGTAAGGTAAAAGTTACGAATAATTTACAAAAAATGTATAACCTCATTGGTAACATTCCAGTTCAATTACATTCTTGCCGCTTCATAGAACGAAAATATGAACAATACATTTTTAAAAACTTAATATCGTACGAAACTGGGTATGTTTTATTCAATGGCTTATGTATTCTGGGTATGTTTTATTCTATTTTTTAACCTTACCATCGTGCATCTTCGGATATGTCCGTTTTAACATTTTATCGAGAAAAAGCTTAAAATAAAATCATAAGTTATGCTAATAAATTTTTTAAATTGTACTTTTCAGAAATTAAAACACTGTGATGAATAGATCTATACTTACCAGTGAGTAATGAAATAATAACAATAATAATGATAAAAGTGATACAGAGAATCTTATTCACACCCATCTTGGCTATCTGTATGGATCTGTGTTTCTTCTTTCGTCAATCTAAAACTAAATCAAGGAATGAGAATGGATGATAATCGTGTACTAGACAAAAACTGAAAGATTTACACACTAATGAACACCTGTTGCGACTTAATAAATTTTTTTTCTATTACTTCGAGAAAAGATATTCAATGTGATTTCAGATTATACAATAATTTATGTTTGCTTTTTATTCCAAAAATAGGCATTAAATACAAGTATTGTACATAAGCAAAGCAACTTAGGAAATAAAACATTTACAATTAAAAACCATACGCAAAAACTATTATAAATTGATGTAAGTAATTATAATTGCTTAATGATGTTTTTAGTGGTACTAAAATTTACATCCTTTCTAATGCAGTGGTAAGTATACTTACCACCATTTTTAAAAGTCCATTGTAAATTATTTTACCACTTTAAATAGGGATTCAATTTGTTAAAAACTTCCATTCTGATGAAGAACCTTTTAAAAAAATTGAAAATCATATGCCAGTTTTCGAAAATGTTTAAAAAAATTATAATATATTTAATTCTTTTTGCAGGTTGAAGCAATTATGAAATTTATTTTATAAATAAATGTCATTAAATTCTGTACTTTTATTAACACATCTAATGGGTAAACATATTAAACAACAAGATTTTTTTTTAAAAAAAATTGCGTTAAATTTAAATTGTTTAAAATATTACAGTTGATTTTTTTCTTATATCAACTTTAAATATATTTCAATGTACCCTATACTAGAAATAAATGTCCTCTGGTATGGTTAAAGTATGATTCTAAGCACAGTAAATTTTGCATAGACTTATTTTGCTTATCACTTATAGTCTAAAAATTTATATAAAACTTTCAGAGTTCGTTTATAACTCATTAGTAGAGTTAGCTTTGTTTCATTTTGCTCGTGATTGACAAAAATCAAACAAAATTATTCATATTTTGGTCCTTAAACTGTTTAGGATAGCGAACACGCTTACTTGATCTCGCGATTTCCCTTTCACTGCCTTCGTTATCATATATATGAAACGCATGATCATGAACACGCTTACTTAATCTCGCGATCTGCCTTTGTTATTATTTATACGAAGAGTCTTTCTGACTCTAGCGGACCTGGAGAAACGTTTCTGGCGCTTATTCTGAATGTGTTAATTCTTTATCATTTAAAAAAAATAATTATGCCGAAATCAGGACTGATATATTAAACTGACCCATTGTATTATGTTTTTACATGCATGACTTCTTTTAAAAAAATTACTAAATATTTGATGTTTTCGATTTTATTATTTTTATAATCGAAAATGTTTGAAATTATGTGAAGTTGATATGACAGAATACAGCCGTCGGCCACCCTCTGTTTCTTTGACTGCTGCTCATTCATTTCCCAATTACTGTTTTAAGATCTCCAAACCTCCATTCGCATCACATTTTTGTGTCTGGAGTGTGGGTGCCTTAGTTTTGCGCGTTTGATTACTTTAGAAATTTTCCACTTATAAAATATTTCAAACTAATGCAGTTTCTTCATTAGCAAACACAGAGATATATATCATTAAAGTGATTAACATAAATTAGTGCATTAAATAATAAGTAAAAGTTGAGTTCCAAAAATTATGATTATGTTTTTAATTATTTAGATCTCTAATCTCTGCAAATATAAACTCATTCACTATATCATGATAAATGTAAATATTTTATATTTAAATTGAATTAAAATAATATTTCATATTTATTCAATTTTTTTATTCATATTTTTTTTAAAAATTATTAGCATATCTACATGTTTACACATAATAAAATAAAGAATGTTTGTGTGTTTGTCTGTATACCGATTGCGGATAAACGGAAATCTCTAAAAATACGATATTCAACTTGAAGCAAACTTTTTACGAAGCCTGATTTTTTATTTTTAAATTCAGAGACATTTAAGAAATGACATTTTCTTATTGGCTTATTGGCGAAAATTAAAAAAAGAAGAAAAATAGCAGTGGTTAAAATTTAAAAAAAAATTACATTTTTCTTGAAGTATCAGCCATTTAACGTTAAAAATTCAGCAGATTCGATATCGTAACTCAGAGTAAAAATTGAGTGATTTATATACTAATACGGAATATCTATTAACATTAATTTTACGTCTTATAATTATACTTAATCCGACATTAATGTTTTTTTCCTAATGGCAGGCACTGAACTTTCACGTCCTTAACCTGGGAAGATGCCGGAAATGTTGCTCATTTAACGCTACCCAGTGGGACACTACCCACGCTACACAGCCACTGATACCCGTTCATAAAGTGGGCCACATTCATACGTCAGAGGACAACACATAGATAGAAGCATCCATGCCTAGAGCGGGATTCGAATCCGCAGCCAATGACTTCTCACTCTGGCAGGCAAACCACTGGGCCACCTGGCTGTCTCCGATATTTATATTATCCGAAAAATTGCACTCAACTTCTTCAGTTTTTACATCTGAATCATGTGCAATATTTTCAGCCCTTCATTTTATCTATTTTCGAAATTTGAGAAAATGAATTATATAATACCAACTCCCAAACTAGTATTAATGCTTTATGAAACAGATACAGCTAACCTCATTCTATAGTTAATATGATGATACAGTTACGTAATAATTTAGGGTATGAAATAATTTTCCAGTGGATCCCAGAGCACACTTTAATTTCTGGCAATGAAACTGCTGACCGAGCAGCAAACTCTTCATGCAATTTAACCTGTATACCTCAGACATTCTCAGATATCAAGAACACTATAGAAAATAAGTTCTTTCACATTGACAAAATGAATAGGATACTGAAGCAAATAACAAGTTGTTTTGCATGAAATCATTAATGAGACGCCTCTTTCATATAAATATGAAATAATCCTAAACAGACTGCGCATTGGTCACACGCACGTAATGAACAGACATGTTCTATTAAATGAACCTGTACCAACATGCTCAATTTGCAAGGAACCTTTAACAGTTATACGTTTTCTCACACAAGCAAAAAATTCGTATTTCAAATAGGACGCCACTTTGGCTGCGAATATCAAATTTTATCAGATTTAATCGGTCACAAACCACAGATTAGATTTTATTCTATGATTTAAACCTTTCAAATACAAACCACTCTACTTTTTGCCGATTCCAAAGACACCAAATTCAATTTAGTTCAAATTTTAACCGAGTTATATTAATCTTAACCTAATGATCTTAACATCAACCTAGTTTTAGGCGCAGTGCAGCCAAAACATGGTCTTTGCGCTATAAATCTACATTCACTCACTCCAAAAGCATTAATACTGGAGCTTTTGGATATCGCCAGTAGTTTGTTAAAGATCGATTACGAATTGTATTGAGTTTGTTATCTTCCATACTACCATAAACTTTGAGAAGCAAGAATTTACCTTTAAAATACGTGTGTTTGCTTTTAGTTGTATAATAAGATAGTTTGTATTTTAATTTTTAAATCTTTGTGAACTGTACTAAATAAGTTTATACTGTATAATTTCTATCCGCTTCGATTTTGTTCAGCATAGTTATAATTTATCTTTAATATTCGGTTGCTCGGTTTAATATTCAATTGCGCTACTCATGGAGTAATAGCTGTTTTAGATACTTTTGAACAAATTTAATTTTCCTTGCACTGCTGGACAAGACAACAATAACAACAACATCACATTTAATTCATATAACACTCCAATTTATTCCAGCAAAAATATTCAACTTTTGGTCCTTTATCCTACCAGGATCGTGATCACACATCAAGCAATTTTCTCTTCACGGCTCCGGATGTCACAGATGAGACGAGTCTTTTTGACTCCTGCGAGCCTGGAGAAATGCTTCTTTTCTCGTTCCCTGCTCCTGAATGGGTTAATTCTCTTATCATTTTAAACGAGAATTTAGCTGAACTCAGGCCAGTTAGCATTCTTTCTTAAACTAACTTGTTGCGTTGAGTTTTTAGAAGCATGACCCACTTATTTAAAAATTAGCAAATTTATGTCTTTTTTTTAAAAATCCCAATTTTTTTGAAATTATGTGAATTTGATATGATTGATCAAATACAGCCGTTGTCCACTGTCATTTTTCCTGCCCTACTAAGGTCTTACTTGTTTTACATCTTTATTTATTTTATATTTTCCTTTTCAACTTTCTGCTTTCAAATCTGTTTTGTTTCCTCCGTTCACATTTGCTGTGTATAGAGTATGTATAGAGTTCCCTTCGTTTTCAGCAATTGATTTCGTTCTACATTTTCCGGTTAAATAAATATTTGAAACTAATGAAATTATTCCATTAGCAAACAGTATATATTATTAAAATGGTTAATAGTTTATTTATTATAGAATGCATTAAATAATAAGAAAAAATGAGTTCATTTTTAAAAATAATAATGTTTTCAACTTTGAAAATTATGTAATATCAGGTTGAGTAAAAAGTTTTCCGCCAAAGGGAAATACCTCCGTGCCAGCAGCAGCCATTGCCGTGGTGGTTAACTTTTTTTGAAACGGGCTTTAGTATTTTAAAGCAGAAAATTGGAACTACACAACTGTGTAATTTGTTTGTCAAAACTTTATCATCTTGTGCACCAAAATTTTTTTTAAAATGGAGCTATCACGTTAACAGATCAGACCCATTATGTACTATGAGTTCCGAAATAAACTAAGTGTAACTGAATGCCACAAGAAAATGTGTAAAAGTTTAAATTTCAATACTGTTTCTTATGAGGATACAGTAAAAATTTGGTTTCGAAATTTTAATACTGGGAATTTCAACATTGAAGATGAACCACGTTCTGGCCGCCCTATTGAGGTTGATTGTGACCAGTTAAAGCAAATTATTGTTCAAGACAGAAATTTTTCAACACGAACTATTGCGTTAGAGCTTGACATTTGCCAAAAAACAATAGCAAATACTCTCAAACGCATAAATCTAACAGTTAAGTTTAACCGTTGAATGACTCGCGAATTGACTGCTGAAGACAAGAGCAAGAGAAAAGCGACCTGTTTGGTTCTGCTCAGAGATCAAAGAAAAGAGGACGTTCTGAACAGAATTGTGACCTGTGATGAAAAATGGGTATACTACAACAATACTAGCCGTAGAGGAGGGTGGTCAGCATCCGGGGAATCAGGAAGTTCGGTTGCAAGACGAACGCTAACTAACAAGAAGGTCCTTCTGCGTATCTGGTGGGATTGTCGTGGAATTATCTACAAGGAGTACCTTAAAAGCGGGTAGGCTATCAACAGTAAAATATACAGCAATATGCTAATCAAAGTTAGCGATGAGATTCGCGAAAAACGAGAAAACGAGCTCAGAAGGAAGGTGATTCTCTTTCATCAAGATAACGCTTGGCCACATGTTAGTGCAATGACCGGCATGACGCTCCACACGTTAGAGTGGGATTTGATGCAACATCCACCATACAGCACAGACATGGCGCCTTCGGATTATTATCTGTTTTCAAATCCGCAGCTGCATCTTGATGTCACAATCTTCCGTTCAAATGACGAGGTCATAAATGAGGTCGATTTCTTTCTCTACTCGCGCACCCCCCAGTTCTTCACAGAAGGGAATGAAAAGTTGCCAAAACGTTGGCAGACTATTGTTGATTTGAATGGAGATAACTATTCTCATTAGCTTTGCTGATTTTGTATGTGTTTGTCATTTTTCAGGATTTTTTTTTTGGCGGAAAACTTTTTACTCAACCCGATATATTCATATCTGTCAACATTGAATACTTAAATCAGTTAATTTTATATTTTTACGAAATTCTTAATAGGTCTACAATAATAAAATATGATTTTTATATATTTGTTAATCATGTATACGCCAATAGAGGATTACACAATTTTAAGAACCAAATATTTTGTTCAAATTAAAACACTTAGGATATTGATCTGGGGGATCTTAGGATTTAAGAACTTGATATAATGATATATTATAAGAAGATTTGGCTTCGACTAAATGAAGTTTCATTAATAGGTATTTCCTTTATTAATATTATAGTTCAGAACAGTACAGAATAATGTAAATATTATTTTTTTGTCAAATTTCTTTGAAACTAATTATGATATATATCTCAAAATCTTGATATATATATCCAATATAACAATTTAAAAAAATACTCGATATTTTGATATTTGATTTAATATTTTTGCTAACACTGTTTTTTGCTCACATTCTTGACTTTATTTTCTAGAAACTTAACTGACAGGTAATCAAAATTGAAATCTAATTTAACGGACTGGAAATCTATAGCTTTATTTCAATTTATAATTATACACATATATAATTTCGTTATGTTGAACCATAATAATCTTGAAACCACATGGTTAAATATTGTGCCGGAGAAAAATTCCAAAATCTGAAAAATAAAAATTTATTTTAGAAATTCAGTATAAAAAAAGGTTAAAAGTAATTTTAATATACATGATAATAAGAAATATTTATATATGAATATATATATTAATATAAAAAATAAGAAAGATTGTTTTGACGGTTGAAAATTACCTTAATTTGCATTTCAATAGAGACATAACAGCTTAGTGATTATTAGGGCCCCTATGGTTCTTGGAAAATTCAGTAGTGGTAAAAAAATTCTCATTAATACTAAAAGGTGTTTCTTTAGTTCTCACACAGGTATTGAATGTTTCACAGGTTTAGGTTTGCAATAAATTAAAAAATGTTTAAATTAGTTTAAAATTGACAATTTTTCTCTATTTAAGAAAAAAAATTCGGAGCTATTGAAAATAATTGCTCTGACAAATGTTTTTAAGGGCAATGCCCGCGAAACAAAGTATTACTAATGAATATTTTGACCCAAACATTATTTATTATTTTTCATTTCATTTTTACTTTAATCATTAAAGAGTTTTCCATTACAATCACTTTTCTTAAAATCCCAGTTTAAATTATGATATGTAAGGCTACGCAGAAACTAAAATAATGTTTTTTTCTATTGGTTATATTATAACGAATATCGAATCTTAACTACTCTATTAACAGTAATTTAGAATAATATACGGATTTAGTAAATATTTAGAGCATTATTTTATACTATGACTCAAATTTTTTTTATGATCTTGGTATAAACATTTTAAACGTTATCTTATTAACAATCATAATATAGCCTCACATACCTATATTTTCGTTAGAATATAAATTTAAATTTTCAATTAAAAAAATAATTTTTCATTCAATTACTAAAACCTATTCATAATTATTACTATTTATGTTTTTGCTTTTGTTATATACCTTATGTAAAAATCGATAATAGCGTGAATTTTTTCTTGGTGCTTAACATTGCATATCATGTTATAAACCCATTTTTTCCGTAAGTTGGTTTGTGAAATAATGTATTGTGAGGTGCATAAATGGATTCTAGAAAATATGATATTAATGACGGAATATTAAATAGCTAAAATATGTAAATAACAAAACAGTTAAATTGGATTATAAGTTCATAAAAAGATAAAAGCGCTTTTCAGAGAAAAGAAATTTAACTATTAATATTAAAAATCTAAATTGAATTGATAATGTCGGTGAATGACATGAGTATTCGGCGATATGAACGCTTATCATCCTACATGAGTTGGATCTATTAGATTTTTCAAAGACGACATACTAAACAAGCTTTTTCGAATAAAAATATGAGTAAATTATCACTTAACTTATTAAAGTATTTTTTTTAAAATTTTTTCCAATGAGCTGCACAATCGGTCTTGCCGGTGCGCAGACCTAGTGCGTTCTAAAGAGGTGGTATCCACTCTTTCAGGACCACCACAATGGGTGAGATGCCGTTGGTCATGTTAATTTGGACGTCTAGTTTCTGTCACACTACATGGCAGCACCGAGACTCTATTTGGATGCTAAAGTGCACTATGAATTTAAATTTGCTGGAAAAGCCAAGAGCCAATAAGGCACTCCAGGGATCTTTTACATGCCGCATAATCATATGGCATGGCCGCTGAGAACTTCCTGCATTCCGAAGATTCGGTGTCTGGGCCGGGGATCGAACCCGGCGACTTGGGCTCAGAAGGACGACGCATTGTATTACGCAAGTATTTATTGTAAAAATTGTTTATATTTCTTAAAAATCATCCCTGATCCTGAAAATAAATTTCGTTCCTGATCCTGACACCTTCTGAGGCAGCCTTGCGGAAGAAGCACAAGAGTTCCGGCAGCTAGCAGTCGATATTCCCCGTATTCTTCTGCGATGATTCCACTCTCCCTTCGTGGACGTTTGACGCAAGAATGTTGACTGCAGTACTTCTGCGACGTCGTTCACTGATCAATGTTTTAAGTACAGAACATCGGGATGAAATAATTTCCCGATCCAGTCAACGTGAAAACACCGGGTACGGTGGCAGTAGTAAATTGTTTTGCTTTGACCAAAGAACGTGATGATTGCATCGACCTGGTGGTCATTTGCGTTTGAACCCATTTGGTTGAAGCATGTTTCGCAAGTACGGGTCTGGCGAAGCTAAACTCTACTGTCGACCGATAGGTTCCTTCGGGTTTAATTAGTAGCGAAGTCTGGTGGCTTCCACTCTTTCATTTGATCTTTTTTGCATCATGGCAAAGTGCTATTTTTCTCCTCAACTCATTTTGGACTTCTCTAATTTTGTAGCCAGTTTTCCACGTATGTATCCTCTATTTCAAGATGAATGGTAAAAAGGTCATTATTGACCCAGCCAGACCAGAACCTCAAAAAATTCAACTTAATTGGGGTTTCTTTCTTTTTTTAAATTTAATTTATTAAATTCTATAATTACTTGTTAAATGAAAAGTTAATTCAGGCAGTAATAATTGTCTCCTATGTGAACTGAAGAAAAATATAATTTCTGGCTTTATTTTTTTCAATTGGTAATTTTACTTTTTACTAAATGTTAAGTATCGATGTAATCATTTATATAATAATAAACAAGTGCACAATTTTATGTCAACGCATTGTTATTTATTATCTTAAATTGTCAGGAATTAATTATTAAACGATTGCACACGTGTAAAATTTACTCGCGTGGAAATTCAGCTTTTTTGCCTTTTGGCCAATCTTATCCCTAGCATGCGTGTAAGCTTTGGCGATTTTTATTCTACTTTTAGAGCCAGAACTGATTTTATCCTCCAGAACTATTTGTATTCTTTTAAATAAAAACCTTCTTGTCACAGTTAGAGATTTACTCCAACAGACGCACTATGTGACACCCAATAAATTACACAATGCTACCGTCTTGACACCATTATACGTTTTCTCAGTGAGGTTTAGTTTCTCTCTCATAAAGCGAATTGGTAGGGGTGGTTGTTAAGCTTTTATTTTAATGCTACCACCACTCTAGAGCACTATTTTCCTCAAAAAAATACATTAGTCTTCAGGCGCGCAACCGCAACTAAGTTTGCTTTAAGGACATCATCTTTTCTTTGCCAGGCATTGATTGTATTACAAAGCGTCGTCATGTAAAATATTCACTTTCCTAATAAGTTCGAATTCAAGGCCCAGTTCGTAAAAGCCTTAAAAAGAGGTACGCTTATTATACAACTATGTAAGAACGACTGTTTATTTGCAATAAGAAAAATCCAGTTTATGAGCGACTTGTATATTATTACCTTGTTTCTGAAAAAAAGTAGTTTATGAAAAACATGAAAATATGGTTAGGATACCTTGTTAATTATATTTTTTATGATTTTTTCAAAATCCTCTTCAGTGCATTTTATCATTGGCATGTATATCATCCCAAATACCAGAACCTCTACCTGCACCTACACCACCATTTACTTCTAAAAAGAGGATATTTAAATGTTAGCACTGTAAACTTAAAATCTTACAAAATTATAAAAGTAGGCAAAAATTATAAAACAAAATTTTTTAAATCATTATGTTTGAACAGTATTCTTTGTATTATTCTTCGCTATGAATAAAACTAAACTGCGTGATTTGAAGGCAATTAGTTGGGAAAAATGGGCATCCTGCAGTTTTTGGGAAATACGTGCGAGAACTTGCCTCAGTGTTGGTCGAAACTCAAATGCATTTTGCGTTTCGACACTGTTTTGAGGAAGGTTCTTGCTCACTGAACAAAAACTACAGTACGACTATTTTTGTGCGATTACTAATGTGTTCTTACGTATAAAACACTTTACGTAAAAAAAAAACAAGAGCTAAATTTCTTTCGAATAAAATGATTAGGGGGCCATTTTTAAAAGTTGGACCCAGTGAAAACAAATTTGCATAACCAGAGAAGCAGGATAAAAACTAAGGATAATTTGCGATAAATTTATTTACTCATTGGTTACATTCTTGTCTTTTTGTGGAACTCACTGAGCAAAATATATTAACAATATATTTTTTTAAAACTTAATTTCGTACGAAACTGGATAGGTTTTATTCAATGCTTTATTGACAAAAAAATTTAAAAACTTAATAATACGTTATTATGAACAAAAATTTTTTCACTGAGCAGAAGTTAAAAGTGCAAATATTTACAATAAACTATACTCATAAGTAACAGTTATACCGCTTTGTTATACTCAATAGACAAAAATATCTATTTTTTTAAAAACTTTAGTGTCGTTCATCATTGGATATGTCCGTCTTAACATTTTGATGAAAAAAAGTTGGAAGTAAAATCATAAGTTATATTAATAAATGTTTTGATTACTACTATACAGAAATTAAAACTATATCATATATATTGCTCTACACTTACCAGTCAGTAATGAAATAATCACAAGAATAGTGATATAAGCGATACGGAGAATCTTATTTACTCCCATCCTAGCGTTCTGTATGGATCTGTGTTTCTTCTTTCTTCTATCTAAAACTAAATTGAGGAATGAGAACAGGTAAAAATCGTGTAAAGGGAAAAAAACAGAAAGATTTGCACACTAATGAACACCTGTTACTGCTTAATGCATTTTTTTTTATTACTTCGAGAAAAGAATATGAGTATGTTCCGAGCTTCGGATTATACTAAGTTTTATATTTGTTTTTAAACATAAAAACAAGTATGGTATGTGAGCATAAACAAAGCACCTTAAAGAACAAAACATTTATAA
Source organism: Parasteatoda tepidariorum (assembly GCF_043381705.1). NCBI lineage: Eukaryota > Metazoa > Arthropoda > Arachnida > Araneae > Theridiidae > Parasteatoda > Parasteatoda tepidariorum. Next base: position 66,645,762 of record NC_092213.1, read on the forward strand.
TTAAAAAAACCATAAACAGAAACAATTATAAATTGGAATAATTAATTATAATTGCGTAGTGAAAGTATTGTTTTTGCGGTAGTAAAATATATATTTTTACCCTTTCTAAGGCAGTGGTAATTATACTTCAAAACAATTTTAAAAGTCCATTGAAAATTATTTTACTACTCTATGAAGGTCCTCCATTTGTTAAAAACTTCATTTCCAATAAAGAACATTTTTATAAAATTGAGAACCATATGCCAATTCTAGAAAATGTTTAAAAAGTTATAAAATATTTAATTGATTTTGAAGATTGAAGCAATTATTAAATTTTCCTTTTTAAAATCTGTTGTGTTTTTCGCATTCATATATTTTTTTGTGCCTAGAGTGTGGGTTTTTTCGGATTTGAATCCTTGATTACTTTAGAAATTTTCCGCTTCTAAAATCTTTAAAACTAAAGAAGTCTTTTCATTAGCAAATAAAAGGTATATATTATTTAAGTAGCCAACATCAATGAATGCATTGAATAATGGATAAAAGTTGAATTGAGTTTCAAAAAATTATGATTATGTTTTCAATTTTTGAAATTACGTAGATCGCTTATTTGCCAATATAGAGACATAATCATTATATTACGAGAAATGTTTTTCAGTAATTATTTTTTTTTGTAAATTATTAATAGATCCACATAAATAAAATAAGATTTATATATTTTTTTAATCGTGTATACGCTTCTAGAGTTATATATAAACACATTTATATGAATCCTATATTTCATTTGAATGTCAATACTTAGCACGTTCGCTGCCGATCACGTGAGGATGTGATGATAGTTATTGCCCCACTGTTGATGAGAGGTTTTCCTAGAAACCGATTTACTTTTTATAACACACACACACACACACATATATATATATATATATATATATATATATATAATATATATGTGTTATGTGTGTG
>NC_092213.1:66647541-66661297 GCF_043381705.1 Parasteatoda tepidariorum
ACCGTATATATATATATATATATATATATATATATATATAAATTTCAAGTGTTACAAAACTTTTACTTAACCAACAGCTACGAAATTTCCGTAATAAATAGCTGAAAATATTTTTCCAGCGTTAACCCTTTGTGTTTTATAGACTTAAAAAATGGAGCAGTGTGGAAATTTTTCATATTTTTCAATAAACATATTAACACGTTCGTTGCCGATCACGCTATATAGCGCGACGATTTTCTTCCCTGCAGTTTGGGTCGACAGAAGAGATTAAATTGTAGAAGGTTTCAACTGTTTTTGCAAAAAAAAAATTTTTTTTATCAAGTAAATAAAGCATTCTTAATTGAATTGAACTTACTGCTAACTTTAAAAATCAAAATTGTTGCTAAAATAATCTATCTATATATATATTTCTCTTACACGGCGAAAAAAAAGCCTCATTACAACTCCCCGAATGGCAACGGCAGAAAATCGACCAATGTGTGCCGCTTAAAATGTCACATGCCAAATCTAGCCGAGGTGGTTCAACATATAGCGCTTTTAAAAACGGGAACTGAAATAACAATGCAGCTGCGTCAATTTTATACTAGCCTAATTTAGGCTAGGCAGAAGTGAGTAGTCTTTGTCGATAGATCTCTATTTTAGTATTTTGTCGAAAACGCTTTTTTTTCACGAATTTATATATTACGAATTTATTTGACGATTTTTGATTTGCATAACGAATTTATTTGTTTTATTGTTATTAGTTATTCATTGAAAAATGAGTCTCAGTCGTGCTGTTACGCTTTAAGATTTTATACTATAGCACATTTCTAATAGGTTTAACGAATTACATGTCATTTATTTGAATTCAAATTTATTTTAATTACTTAGTATTTACTAAAAAGATGTAATTTTTTTAAAAAAAAAGTTTTTATATGGATTTGAATGATTTTTTTGAATTCTTAGAATTTTGTGCAGTGCAATGTACCTAAATTAGTAGCGAGTGAAGCGAGCTTTGTTTGCGAAGCAAACAATATAAGACTGTTTAGCTATTTTGGGGGGTTGGCAAGCGTTAGCGAGCAGGGGGCGCAGGCCCACTAGTTAAATTTAAAGTTGAACTTTTCGTTATTGATTAATCACTTGTATTCGGCTAACAGTGTTCGTGATATAGTCAGATTCAAGTAACTCTATGCTGTATTATAGCACCATTGAATATTGTATAATTTTGAATTTAGAGTTCTATCATGCTCGTTTGGAAAAATAGGAGATTATAGGTTTCATAATTAAAGTTTGAATAAATATATTTAACAAAGCATTTACTATGAAAGATAGAGTAATCGATATACAGTTTTGGCTCCCTATATATTTAGTCATGAAAAATGTTAAAATTTCAGCTGTTATAACAATGCTCGCGATAGAATAAAATTGTTCTTGATTTTCCGTTTCATTAACATAGTTTGAATTTAAATAAAAATATTTATGCTTGCCAAAATAAAAAAAGAATTGACAGAAATTAAATAGTATTTTGTTACTTATGAGTTCTGCATTTTTTATTTTATTAAAGACATCCCTGTATTTAAATATTATTATTATCCACCCATTTTTTAAAAAATTATATTACATGATAATCTATAAAGTATTAAAAAATTAAATAAAGTTTGCTAATTTTTAGAAATAAAAAAATTCTTAAAAACAAATTCCAGGCAGACATAAAATAAAATAATTTAAAGTACAGTGTTGATTCCATAAATTAAATATTTTTCATTTATAAAGCTGCTTTTTCTGTTTGTCTGTACAAAACTTGATTTAGCATTAATTGAAAAATGAATTAAATATTACAATGTTTTATTTGAACTTATTTGCAAACACTTATAAGTTGGTATATTAAAATTAAAATAGCTTGATATTATGAGTAAACTCATGTTGAAAAACAGCAACATAAAATGAATAAAATATTAAGAAAACTATTTACAAATATTTATAAGTGAAAATTAAACATAGAACAACATTAAATCAGAAAGGAATTGAATAAAATTAATCAAATAAAATTCATCAAATAATTAACATCAAAGCTAAATTAAAGTTAATAGAATGATAAAAAAAAAATGTCGTTAAGTAATAGTTGTTTGCTTAGCACTCCAGCAAGAGAAGAATTATGCAACTTCGACTTAACTACCTCTTTCTTTCACTGTTAAATATTTTCCTTCTCGCACCGTTTATTGAACTACAATTAAAGTTACTAGTTGAGTTGAGTTTTTACAAGCATGACCCACTTATTTAAAAATCTTCAAATATTTGCTAGTTCATATAATTTTTTTAAACCCCAAAATTTTGAAATTATGTGAATTTTATATGATTGATCGAATATAGCTGTCGTCTACTGTCATTTTTCCTTGCCTACTGTGTGGTCTTACTTGTTTTGCTTTACATCTTTATTTATTTTATATTTTCATTTTCAACTTTCTGTTTAAAAATCTGTTTTGTTTTCCTAATTCACATTTGCTGTGTCTAAAGTATGGGGGTTGTAAAAAAATACTCGATATTTTCATTTATTATTAATATATTTCCTGACACTGATTTTTGCACGCATTCTTACCTTTATATTCTAGAAACATAACTGACAGGAAATCAAAATTGAAATCTAATTTAATAAACAGGAAATCGGCTTTTATAGCTTTATTTCAATTTGTAACTGCACACATATAATTTCCTTTGTTGAACCATAATAATCTTGAAACTGTATGGTTAAATATTCAAAAAGAGAAGAATTCCAAAATCTGTAAAGTAAAAATGTATTTTAGAAATCCAATTCAAAAAAATTTTAAAATTAATTTTAATATGTATGTATAAATGTACATAAATAATTATATATTAATAAGAAAATTAAGAAAGATTGTTTTTACGGATGAAAAGTGCCTTAATTTGCATTTAAAATGCGACGTAAGAGCTTAGTGATTATTAACATCCCGACTGTTCTTAGAAAATTCAGTAGTGGTAAAAAGTTCCCATTAATACTAAAAAGTGTTTCTTCAGTTTTTACACATGTATTGAATGATTGGGGTATGTTTCACAGGGTTTGGTTTGCAATGAATTAAAAAATGTTTAATTTAGTTTTAAATTTACAAATTTTCTTTCTTTAGAAAATTTTTTTTGGTGTTCTTGAAAAGAATTGATCAGACAGATGGTTTTTTCTTCTGCCCGCGAAATGCAGAATTACTAATAGTTGTTTTGGCCCAAATATTATTTATTATTTTTTATTTCATTTTTACTTTAATCATTTAAAATATTTCCATTGCAATCACTTTTCGCCAACCCCCAGTTTAAATTATGATGTCTAAGACTACGCAGAAACAAAAATGTTTTTTTTAATCTGTTATACAATAAGGAATTAAGGATCTAACTTCTCCAATAGCAGTAATTTAGAATAATATATGGATTTAGTACATATTTAAAGCATTATTTTGTACTAAGACTCAAACTTTTTATAATCTACAGCTGGTATAAGCATTTTAAATTTTATCTTATTAATAGTCATAACATAGACTCACATATGTATATTTTCAATGTAATTTAAATTTTCAATAAAAAAATTTAAAACATAAAATTTCATACTCATTTACTAAAACCTATGCATAATTTATATTTTTGTAATATACCTGATGCAAAAAATCAATAATAGCGAGAACTTTTTCTTGGTGCTTAACATTGCAGATCATGTTATAACCCATTTTTACCAAAGGTGGTTTATAACAGTGATGAGTATAAAAGGATTCTAGAAAATATAAGATTAATAGCGGAATATTAAATAACTAAACTATTTAAATAACGAAATAGTTAAATTGTATTATAACTATAAATAAACAAGGATTGCAAAATCTGCCTCAATTGATGTTTGTCGTCGGATTGGTTTTCAAATCCTGCCTATGTACTACATGTTTCAAGACGTCACAAAATACTTTTCCTTCCTCAGAATTCATATTGATATTAAAATCACCGCCAATCCAGTAACTATACGTTAATAATAAAAAGAATATAAAAATACTTTAAACTACACTGGTGGACAAAATTAAGTAATGGAAGACATTTTCCCAAATATCTCAAAAAATACTGAATATAAATAAATGAAATTTGGTATGGATATAGCTTATTCCATGATAATAAAGTATGCAAAACAAAAATGAAAGTACCGTTCACTGGCAAGACTTATTGCCAATAAATCCAATGCAGTCTGAACGTAAGGAAAAAAGATGACAATAAAAGTGCGGCTTGTATAGTATGTCTTGCCTCTAGTATGGTGTATGGTCATCCCTGATAGACAGCATGCACAACGAGTATGCATGCTGTTAATAAGGGAGTTAATGAAGACTTGTGAAGACCCACCCATTCTTCCCCCAGAGCAATTTTTAACTCCAGAATGGTTCTGGAGGGAGTTTGGCGCATCGCAATAGCTCTCCCAAGAGCATCCCAAGCATGTTGAATGGGATTCAGGTCAGGAGATTTGACTGACCAATGCATTCGTTGAACATCCTCGCTTTCCAGATACTCATCAATCATGAGAGCCCTATGTGGTCGCGCATTGTCGTCCATAAAAATGAACTCAGGGCCAACAGCGCCCCTGAAAAGACGCACATAGGGCTCTAGGACCTCCTGCCTGTACCTCTGGGCATTCACGGAACCACTGTTAAACACATGGAGCGGTGTGAGGGTATCTTGCATAATCCCTGCCCAAACCATGAGTACTCCACCAGTATAATGGTCCCTTTCAATAATGTTGCTGGGATGGTATCGGGTTCCAGGTTCCCTCCATATCAATAACCGTCCAGAATCAGGTTGTAGATTGAATGTGAACTCATCAGTGAAGAGAACATTAGCCTATTGAAGCTGTGCCCAATTCTGATGTTGTCTTAATTTTGTCCACCAGTGTATTATTATGTACATACATTATAAATGCATGCCAATGAAAATAAAAACGGCAGCGTTCGCCATAGCAACGTATGCAATGACGACGCATGCGCACTGTTTACTATTACTCTTGAACACAGTTGAAAAGTGTGCAAATACACACACACACACACACACACACACATATATATATATATATATATANTATATATATATATATGTCGGAAACATTACTTCAAGTGTCTAGAGAGCAATATTTCAAATTCTCACACCATTTGTTCTCCTTTACCTCATTTTGCCAAAACCAACACGTTAAGTCGTGTAACTTTTCCCCTCTTACTATGAGGAGGGTATTTATTTTGCAGTTTGTCACTGTGTCGAACATTCTTTTGGTCTCAAATTCTGACAAATTTTTGTGTTTTCTTTACTGTTGATTAGAGCATCTTTATAACATGAAAAACGTAATCATTTATGCAATAGTAAGTCAAAAAAATTTTTTTCAATGTTATACCCGTGTGGTAGGAAAATAACCCTGAATATTTAAACTGTTTCATCTAGAAAACGAAAGTTCAAATTTCGATATAATTTCAGAAACAAAATATTGTTTAAAACTAACTTCAAACTAGGCTAATATTTGTTATAATTTAAATACATCAAAACACGAATATTTTATTTAGAGTACAATTGTACCGTGGAAGCCATACTCGAAACGTAATTGAAATACAAAAGTGCAGACGATTATAATGGAGAGGGATAAAATACAGACGATTCTTTCAGAAATATTTATTGTACAATCCATATAAATTCCATAACAAATATTAAAAGTAAAACTGTGCATAATTTTTTTTACGATGTGAGTAAGCTTCGGCGATTTTTATTCCAATTTAGCGCCAGTTCTCCTCCAGAACCGTTTGTATTATTTTAAAAAAAAAACTTTCTTCTCACAATTAAAGATTTACTGAAACAGACACACTATGCGACACCCAATAAATTTAAAAATTCTACCGTCTGGACACATAACGCGAATTCTCTCTCATAACGCTAATTCGTTGGGGTGGTGTTTAAGCCGAAACTAATTTTTATTTCAGCGCTACCACCAAACCGAAGCACTATTTTCATCTTTTGATTCCAGGCATTGATTGAATCACACATCTTTTCATTGCCAGGCATTGATTGAATCACAAAGCATCGTCTTGTAAAGTATTCACTTTCCTAGTTAGTTAGAATTCAAGGCCCATTTCATAAGAGCCATAAAAAATGGCACGCTTTTTATGTAACTATGTAAAAACAACTGTTGATTTGAAATAGAAAAATTCCAGTTTATAAACATCTTGTATAATATTACATTTCTTATAAAAAAAATATGAAAATATTGTTATGTTACCTTCTATATAAAATTATTTATGAAGTTTTCAAAATCCTCTTTTGTGCAGTTTATCGTAAAATTGGAATGTATATCTCCCCTAATACCTCCTGCACCTGCACCACCGTTTACTTCTAAAAATGAGAAATTTTAATTGTAAGTACTGAAAATTAAAAATCTCGCAAAATATCAAATATCTATCTAATCTTTAAAATAAGTAAGAATTATGAAACAGAAATTATAAAATCATTATAAAACAATATTCTTTGTACCATTCTTCGATATGTATGAATCTAAAAAACGCAAATAGAGGACAATTAATTGAAAAATATGAATTTACTAGTTTAGGTAATACTTCCTAGAACTTTCCACAGTGTCGGTCGAAACACAAAATCAAAATCCGTTTTGTGTTTCAAAACTGCTTTGTGTTCAAGATTCGCGTTTATAGAACAAAAACTACAATAAGCCTATTTTTGTTCAATATCCAATATGTTTAGCTTTATCCTTACTATAACAATTTATCCTATTTTCATCGCCAAAATTTTTACGGTGCCTTAAGGCAATTAAATGTTCTTTTTCCTTCCATACAGTTTAGATACGCTAATAACGAAAAGTGACTTGTAGAGGGCTACTGGTCTGAAATTTATCAAAAACAAAACTAAATAAATTTTATAGTGCGAGTAATTTAACTAGAAACAGCAAACAAGTTATTTTTAAACAAAAAATAATAAATCTCGCAAAATGAACGAATTGCACTAAAATTTAACTATTAAATTCAGTTTTTTATATTTCATGTAATTTATTTGTATTTATGCTATTCTTATTATCCGATTGATTTTAAGAAACAAGTATTGTATTTTCCGATTGCATGCAACACTAATAATGAAGGTTCAAGCTATTAATTGTTTTTAAGAGTAAATGCAATGACATGGAAATAACTAAATAATCCATAACAACTAATTACATTAATATTTATAAGGAAATTATAAAACTTGTCGTGAAAAAGAGTACATTAAAAAATCTGATACATACCTCTGTTATACATCTGTCCAGTTGAAAATAAAGATGTGACAGACGTTTCTCTTAAGCTGCTGCGACTTACCATATCTTCGTGGTGAATTTTTTAATTATTAAGCATTTTTTTTTCTTCTTTACCAATTTCATTATTTTTGGTTCGATAGAAATGTCTCAAAAGATGTTTTGCTTTCTGATACTGTTCTGAGTAAGGCTCTTGCTTAATGAACAAAAACTGCAGTACCACAATTTTTGTGCAATCACTATTGTGTACTTTGTAGGCAAAGTTTCTCTTTCGCAGTATTCAAAGAAAACATAAGCAGCAACGGGTTAGAATTTTTTTTTTACACTTTTAAATAAATCTAATTCTTTAATAATCTAAAATAGCTAATTATTTCTCTGGCGTCTTTAGGGTGCTGTCTATATTCCACCCTGCATGCTACTTTATATATATATATATATATATATATGATTAATATGTTATACACGTTTACTAGTTTAATTTCGAATAAAATGGCACATTCCTTTTTTCTGGAATGCAGCATGATTTTTCAGCTTTGCAGCAACAGTTACCGGGTCTGTGCTACACAAAATACGCCATCTATCTCTCAATATATGAACTATTCTTCATTTAGTGGATTCCCTTGGTCCGTATAACGTCATTATGACGTACATACATANTTTTTTAAATAAAATTTCATCCTTTTTTTAAACTGTTGTTTGTTATTTTTTTACTTATTATTTCCCCCCCTTTTTTTTCATATGTCTATAATTTTTCTTTGTTTTATTCTTCATTTTAAACTTATATATAATATATATATATATATATATATTTGGCCCAAGTATGCATAAATTTAAATGTATGCATAAATTTTTCCCTGTAATCTTCGTGAGAATCAATCAACCTAGTTCATAAACCAATAGTAATCCCTAGGATTTCCCTTTTCCCCTCAAATATTACAAAATAGAGGGAAATTCTTTTGCTACTTTCCCTAGGATAAAACTTAAGCACACAGTTTTTGGAGTGCGAATTTGAGCTCCGCCTTTGATAGAAAATGTCATGAATATACTATGTGAAGCTAATAAAATATTTTTTGCCTTCCAACTGCTATCTGCTTGGCCTAACAACACTCACCATGACTGCTACCCTTTCATGTATATAGGTAAAAATTAAGAATAATTTATAGAAAATGTACAAACTCATTGGTAACATTTCAATTCAATTACATTCATGCCGCTTCATAGAACGAAAATATGAACAATACATTTTTTAAAAGTTAATATTGTACGAAACTGGGTATGTTTTATTCAATGCCTTATGTATTCTAGGTATGTTTTATTCTATTTTTTTAACCTTAGCATCGTGCATCAAAGACATTGTATTTTATCATCAAAGACATAGTATTGTACTTATGTAGATGAATTCTACCAATGTTCTTATTGGCTTTTAAAAAAGTATATTAGCTATTTAGATTGTACATGGTGAAAAAATCAAAACATTAGCTAAATAAGAAACATATTAGCAAAATAAATTATCAAATATTGTTTCACTAATATTCTGCATTTTAAAGCGTGAAAATTTAATGCATAAATAAACGCGAAATATAAAAAAATTCAATGCATTCAATACAAACACTTAAACGTTTTTTAGACGTTTAGGTAGCTCCCAGTAGAAAAATATCAATTCAACAGCGGCCTTTTAAAGCATTCTCACTTCAACTAATTAAATAATTCCTAATTGAGTTTAACTTAAATATTGTCATGTTTTTAGTGCATGAATCTGAATTGAACAACCTGATAATGCTCACTTTGGTTATTGCTATCTGGTTGCTCACTACGTGGTCTTTCGTCCGAATCCAATCAATTAAAAATGAAAACTGTTGCCAGCGCGAGAAAAGAAATATCATCGGTTTTATTGATACATACATACATACGTATTAGCGTTTTATGTAATAAGATAGATACGGAATATCTGTTAACATTAATTTTACGTTTTAAACTTATACTTAATCCGACATTAATGTATAGCAAGACGATATTGATTTTATTTTGAATTTAGCTTCCTATCATTTTTAAAGTTTGAATAAAGATATTTAACAAAGCATTTTCAATGAAAGATTGAGTAATCGATGTAAAGTTTTGGCTCACTATACATTTCACCTGTTATGACAATGCTCGCGGTAGAATAAAATAGTCTTTGATTTTCCTCTAGATTAACATAATTAAAGTTTAGTAAAAATTATGTTTGCAAAAATTATGTTTAGTAAATTTATGTTTGCCGATATAAAAAAGAATTGGTACGAGTTAAACAATATTTTATTAAATAATTTATGAATTCTGCATTTTTTGTTTTATTTCCAAGCAGATAAGACAAATACATCAATTTATTTAAATATCATTATTTTCACCCATTTTTTAAATTAGATAACACGATAATCTATAAAGCATTAAAAATTTAAATAAAGTTTGCTAATTCTTAGAAATAAAAAAAATTCCTGGCAGACAGGAAATTAAATAATTTAAAATCCATAGTTGATTCCATAAATTGAATATTTATCATTTATAAAGCTGTTTTTCTGTTTGTCTAAATACAAAACTCAACTCATTAATTAAACAATTAATTAAATATTACAATATTTTATTTTAATCTATCTTCAAACACTAATAAGTTGGTATATTAAAATTAAAATAGCTTGACACTATGAGTAGACACATGTTGAAAAACAGCAACATAAAATAGAAAATGAATAAATTAAATTAAATATTAACAAAACTATTTACAAATATTTATAATTGAAAATTAAATATAGAACATTAAATCAGAAAGGAATTAAGTAAAATTAATAAAATAAAAGTCATCAAATAATTAAAATCAAAGCTAAATTAAAGTTAATAGAATGATTAAAAAAAAAATGTTATGAAGTCATAGTTGTTTGCTTAGCACTCCTGCAAGAGAAGAAATATGCAACTTCGACTAACTACCTCTTACTTTCGCTGTTAAGTTAAATATTTTCCTTCTCGCACTCTTTATTGAACTACAATTAAAGTTAATTTCAACAATTAAATTGAAAATAGGAAAGAAAAATGTAAGTTCTCAAGAACAGCTATTTTGTAAAAATTTCCACCTGAGAAAAGTTCTCCTTTCCACCATAAAAAGTCTTAAAACGCTTTCTGGAGGAGAAGAAAAAGAAATAAGAAAAATCTTCAATAAGCATTGTTGTTTCTTTCTTAAAAAGACAAATAGTTATCATTTAAAAGAAGAGTTTCAAAAGCGCTACTTTTTAAAGTTCAAAACAATTTGCATCCGACTGACTAAATGACCAAAAACATATTCTCCGAAGGGGAAAACTAAAGTATACGCAATTGTCTTAAGTAAAGTACAATTGTCTTAACAGACGAAGGGGCTCTTTTTCTATGTATTGACGATTTTTTTAATTCTTTTTAACCTTCTTTTATTCGGCAGTGCGTCAAATATTTTTCTTGCTATTTTAAGGCTAATTTTAATTAAAGTTTTCTATTAACTTGAAAGAATAATTCTTAAAAAAATGATCTGAAAAAAAGCTAATTATATTAAAAAATTCCTCACTGCATGGAGAGATATTTTTCAGGAATTACACATTTTAAATATTAGTAAAATGAATTTTTAGTGTAACTATACTTTTCGCGAATCTATTAAAATAAACTGGCGCAGGAAAGCTTAGAACCGTTTTAAGTGGTTAAACTATAAAAGGCAAGCATGCATTTTAACATTTTTCCAATTACCCCCTTCACCTTTTTGGGGGGAAAATCAATCAAAATTTGAAGTAAAGGTATGTTTCTCCCAAAAAAGTGCGACTTTAGTCAAGCTAATTGTATAATTTGTATTTCGCCACATATATTTGTAATTTTTTTACAAATTTTAAAAACTCTTTCGCGATAATCCCGTAACAAAATGAACCCTACCAACATTTTAAAGGTTATGAGGGCGATCATTTCTTTTTTCCCCGTCTAACAGTGTTGTAACCTCACTATAGTACTACTTTAACCCCTTCAGGACCATGATCACCTATACCAGTGTTTCCTTATGACCTTTGTGTACCCTTCTAAATTTTTCGTAAAGCTGCATACCACTAATAAAAAAATTAATGTATTTTTTACCATAAAAAATTACACAAAACTTAAAGATCCCAACTGGCTGTTGACACCACTAACTGTTAACTCTGCAAAAAATAGGCAATAGAAAAATACTTAATCGTAAATTTTCATGGCTAGCTTTGTTTTTAAATAACATTTTTTGAAATTTTCGTTTGTTGCAAGATTTTTTGCAAAAGAACGCGTACCACACTTTGGGAAATACATACTCTTTATTACGTATGAACTTGAAGTTTGCGGGTCCGAGGAAACGCTTCTCTTTAGAAGTCTCATGCTAACATTTTTAGCATATAATCATTTTGTTTTCACAGTGTGTACTCTGTACTTACCAGTGAGTTGAGAAAGAATATGAAGAATAGTAATGCAAAGAATTTCAGTAATCATCCTGGCGTGCTGCGTGGATATATTTTTTCTACTTAGAACTAAGATTAAATAGTGACAGAAGACTTATATAACAACGAACATCTGTTAAAATATCGTCCAATTTCAGATTCTTTACCCAAATCGTATTTGTCTCGAATGATCTATCTGAATCGTATGGTTTATTTTTAACTCACACAAATTATTAATAAAATATATTAAATATTATTTAACTGAAACATATATGCATGAAATTTATATTGAAGCTTTTTTTGGTTGTTTAATTTTATAAAATAATTAAAATAAAATTTTATTTTTTTCTTTCTGAGGTATTTAAACAACCACCTCTGGAGTTTTGAATGCGGAAAATTTCAAGTATCACAATATTTAATTTTTCATACTTATTTTGTCAAAAATCATGCCGTTATCAAAAATGTCCCAAAAAGAGATGTGCTAAATCTCAACACATCTGTTTTAAGTAGATGCTTTCTACATAAAACATTATGGTGTATGTTATGAGAATAAAAAAGGATTTATTGCTCAGTAGCTCTACGTATCTGATGCATAAAAAATGCGAACCAGCTGTATGGTTCATTTGAATGGTAGAGAAACAAATGTTATCACTATTGTTGGAATTAAATTGTGAACTTATCAGCAACTAACATTGTAAAACCACTAAGCAGCAATGGCTCAGTGGTTAAGGCCCTGAACTGTAATTGTGAAAAACTAGGGTTCGATCCCTAGAGGCAGCTTCAGATCGATGAGTGCAAACTTGTATGGAAAGTAAAGGCAGCTCTGTGCCAGAACAGACCACATTGTCTCAATCATGTCGTTGGACACGAAATTGTGGAGCCTTAACCTCCATGACGCCCCTGGCGCACATCGGGCTGTTGCAAAAATGCTTTTAACGTTGTGAGGTGTTTACGATTACAGGCGTGCCAATTTTAAGAAAATTTAGAAATTTATCATCACATGGGCAGTATTTACTCAACTTCTTCCATTCGGTAAATAAAGACTGAACTGTATGAACTATGGTTTAATATCTCTTCGAATTCGATGTTGAACTACCCTAAAAGTGGTGTGTAAGAATGCTCTATTTCAAGTTTACACCAAAAAAAACTTTCGTGTACAATATTAAAAGTCTAAGTAAATTTAAACATCTCATGTGTCTAGATATACATTTATTTTTATTAGTTTCGCTTCTAAAAACACCAATATTGATGAACTTTGGATATCGCCAGTAGTTTGTGAACGATAGTTTACGAGTTGAAGTGAGTTTGTTGTCTTCCATACACCTTGAGAAGCAAGAATTTACCACTAAAATGTGTTTGTTTTCAGTTGTGTAATAATTTAATTTATATTTTAATTTTTAAATCTTTGTGAACTGTATTAAATAAGTTTATACTGTATAATTTCTATCCACTTCGATTTTGTTCAACATAGTTATAATTTGTCTTTAATATTCTGTCTGTGTTGCGCATATGTTTTATTTACAACTAGTTTTATTTTAAGAATAAATGTTTATAGGTATTTCGAAATTAATGATTCTTTCTTTACACTGTAGTATAAAAGTAACTGACCTACTCTTATGCGTATTTTATCTTTCTGTAATTATAAATTTTAGTGATAGTTTATAACAAAAATGGTGGCGGCTATTTTGAATAAAGTGTATGAATTTGTGTATGAAGTTTTGAATAAAGTGTAAAATAAAGTGTTGAATAAACTGTAGAGTAAAGAAAATCCTTGGTTCTTAATGTAGTGAAGCGCCTAGATCCAAGAATTGTGTATTGCGTTTTATAACAATACTTCGGTGTAAAGTAGTAGCCGCCATTTTTTCCTTGACTCAAGGGTCTATCCCGGGCCAAATTTACTACCGTTTAGCTGTACCTTCACAAATTCAACTTTAGAAAAAACGGTACTTTCTTAAAATACTTTTTCGTGAAATTTTATTTTTGTATTCCGTAAGAAACGGTAAAACCATATATATATATATATATATAGCTTCAA
>NC_092213.1:66661328-66686965 GCF_043381705.1 Parasteatoda tepidariorum
TAGGTATGAATATATAATAGGATAAACTCCGCTAATCAATTTGATACTGACCATAATAGGATCATTAAAAAGGGATCTTTTTTGAGGAACGTAATATTTCAGAAAAGCTTAACTCCATAAAACGGCACACTCGCTGTCCGGAATTTATTATTTTTATCTGGGCTTATGCACTGAGACATGCAAACGTAATTTAAATATAAAAAATACATTGTTATTTCTCACTCACCCCGTATTTTAATTAATAAATCTTATATTTATTTTAAGATCTTTTATTAATTAATTATATATTTTTTAATTTTACATTTTCACCATAAAATAAAGAATATGCACCTAACATCTTTGGGAACGTATCCCATGGCAACTGCAAATACAATAAAGACATCATCCTCGCCGATGCAAATGCTGTAGTTATTAACAAGTCCACCAGGAAATCACTGTTCACAGACTTCGATTGTCCTAGATATGTTACATCTACATTAACCAGACTAATGACAGAACGTATGAGGACATGAAAATCCATCCCGATAGTACAAGATCATACATCAACTGCAAGAACTGCGAGGATTCCCCCAACTAACATCAAAACATATCCTTGAATGCCCAGTTTTTATTGCAAAAGTCTTAAATCTCGTTATGCTGCCATTTCAGAAAAACCTTTATAGCTAAGAGGTGCCAGAGCTGGCGGCTGCAGTCAACCACTCCTTTAATGGCATCTAGAGAGCAACCCTCATCTATGGACAAGACAACAACAACAGAGAAATAAACACAATAAATAACGTTTGTTTCAATGATCGAATTTCCACGAGTGTTTATCTTAACGGCTCAAGGGGAGGATTTTGCCAAAAAAATTCTCAAATTTGCCAAAAAATTCGTTCTAACTATACATTATTTTACAAAATTACTCGAAAAGACGTACTACAGATTTGGATTTCTCACCCTCGAAATATGGCAGGTAGCCGCAACCTGAAAATTGTTTTCCTAATATTTTAGTCAGGAGATAGGATGAAAGTTATCGTTTTACAAAAAATAAATCTAAGTAAAAAAAAAACTTTTTTATTTATTATTTAATTTAATAGTGGACAAAAAATTTTGAAATATGATGCATACATTTTTTTGTCATTAATCTACGTATTTTTCTTTCAATAAACCTGAAGTTTCAATTAATTTAAGATGAAGCCGAAAATTAGTACTGATACAATTTCCGGGAATGTTTTCATCTCATTCATTAAGTTTGGGCTCCAAAAGCGTCTTTAAATTGCACTGAATTAAATATTAATACATTTAGTCTATTGTTAATAAATTAACAGTTCATTATCAATGAATCTACATCTCGCATTTTTATAAATTGTAGATTCATGTGTCGACGATATGGCGTGGAATATACTGAGATATGTTGCAATTACTCTGGTAGAGAATTCGCTCATTAATCTTTAAAAAACATAGATATTTGTAAAAAAAACTGAAGAAGACTATTAAATTTACCTTTTCTCTAGCAAGATTAATGAAATGCACCTCGTGCTTGTATTTAAATCCACATTTTGATTTATAAAAGTATGATTTTTTAACAATGCATTTACTTTGAGTTTTTTAGCCGCTACTTTTTATTTATTTAGTTTTTTAAACTAATATAAAACATCTTTTTTACCTTAAAATTATAATTTGATACTAGACACGAATTCTTAAAGTTTTTTCAAACTGACGGGTTTAAAACACGGGCTTTGAATGTTCGCTTTTTCCTAGCATGTCAAATTGAAGAAACATCCTACCTCATCTTTGAGATCCTATTTCATCTTAAAATCTATTTAATATCCATTTTCTCTCTTGAAATGTAATTGTTATAGTGTTCAAAAAATAATACTGATATTGTAATATTTTTACTTACGTAAATACATTTTTGTAGCTGGAAAATGATTCAATCTTTGTCAATCGTAATTTAATCCTTCATCGGAGCTGTTAAGAGCAACTTGGAAAATCGGAGAATAATAGTTCAGAAAATAAGCAGTTTTTTTTTTTGGTATAAAAGGTAAACTAAATTTTTAATTTGATCTCTTAGAAAAAAAATTCCACCTGATTTTATTTCTAAATAAGTAATCTCTTATCAATTTTTATACGTCATAAAATTATGAGAAAATATGTTTTCAGAGATTTATTTCGATTCATTATGTTTCACATTATCGATATCGTCTATTAGTCTATTAAGCCACACTAATCTTGAAACAGAAAAGTTTATTAGAAATCCGTAAATTCAGTTTTTAAAATAATAATTTTGTCATAAGCATTTGTAAATTATTAAACACATCTAATTTATATTAGGCAAGCATTAGTTCACTAGAGCAGCGGTCGCCAATCTTTTGTACCACATTTTTTTAACAGGAAAGTTCCCCAATTGATTGGAGAAGATTTTTAAATGTCTCCAACCAAAACAAAATTGGCGTGTTTTAGCTATATATTGGCATGTTTTCAATCAAACACATTTTATATTTTCAATTAAATATTTTATTTAACTTGGCAACCAAAGGTAAGAGAGAACAATAAAATGATTATAGTATTTGAATAAAACTTACTTAATAATAGCAATAAGCTTTGGAAAGTCCACCCTCCCCTAGAAAAGGATATACGCAAAAGAAATCAAACACCACCCCCCTCGGGGGAGAAAATAACAATAATAATTAAATTCCTTTATATTATAGTAATTAATAATAACAATAAAAGGAACAATATTCAACCAGAGTGACTTCACATTAGTCGGAAGGGAAGGCAGTACATTTGTTTAACAAAGCAAAAACCGTTAGCAATTTTTTCGCGTACTTGCAGAATTCTTCATCAGACAAACAATGTGGTCCACGGACCATCGCTTGGCGACCGCTGCACAAGAAAATCCACACAGCTTCAATGCCAAGAAATCCTGAATTTATTTTAGAAAAACACTGAAGGATCTTGAACTTTAACTTTTCGAATTTTGGATGCTTTTAATGGATTATTGGAGAAAAATGTGTTTTATAAAATTTTCTTTACAAAATTAACGGTTTTCTAAAACAATATATATTTAAAAAATATATAAGAGAAGACCGGCTTGGTCTGAATGTTATGAATAGTTCTTCTATTCTATCTATTTCACAGAGGAAAGCAAAAGCAGCTTGTCCTCAGCCTAACACTGACCCGTTATCAACGGTATCTCTAAAATTGAACCGTTATCAACCGTTTTAAAACCTAGCATAAACAGTTCCTCTAAAATAACTGTTACGAATAGTTAATCAAAATCTGCATAAACCTGTTAGGAAAGTCTGGGACGTCATAAAGTAGGTATGAGCTGACTTTCTGAAAACAAAACGAATTGCTATTCAATTTTTTTTTCTTTACTTAACTGTTGCAACTTGCTATTTTTATACTTAGTACTTAGTCTATTATTAAAGGTACAACCACACGGCTAATTTTCTAAATTTATGAAATTAAATATTTTGAATATTTATTAAATCTTTTGGGAAAAATTAAAATGAAATAATTTGAACCGCCTTAAAAAGATCTTTTTTATAAAAATATTAAATGTCAAAAAATTCATTGTTAAAATTAAATTAATTATTTATGAAATCTTTCCTGAAATAAAAATGCTTTTTTGAAAGATATTAAAAAAGTCACGCTAAGGCAAAATACCGAATTCGCATCATAATCTAAAATTGTGATAATCTTAATATAATATATTCTTGCAATTAAATTTAAATAGACAGATTTAAAAAATAATTGCATAAAAAAAGTTTCGTTATTAATCAAGCTCTTAATTCGTGTTGCCCTTAACAAAATTTAAGCATTTAAAAAGTAAAAGTCAATACAATTTTTAAAAAAATAAATAAATAAATAAAAGATAATTATTTATGTCAAATAGATTTTAAAACTATATTTTACATGAATTTATAAAGCATTTTTTAAACGGTTCCTATAACGGCGCACTATGCACGAATATGTTAATTGATGTCAGGATTTAGTTATTCTAATCTCTCGAAATATTAATATTTTATCTTGATATTATATTTTAAGGGAACCAAGCGTTTCAATAGAGCAAGAGCCTATAATCTAATTACTGTAGTGTTGTAGGGCAAAACTAAAAATATTTATTAATGTAAAAAATTTGTCATTATTAAAAATGTATATTATTACCTCAATTAGTTAGAGGTGGAATAAACTCATACCAAAAGTCAATAATTGAGTTAAATTTTCTGTCAGCATCTACTGAATTTTCTGAAAATAGAAAATATTTAAATTTTTGACGTTCAAAAACTTAGAAATGATTCAATAAATATGCAGGGTGTGCTTTTAATAATCTTCCTTAATGTTTATTTTTAGATTCCTTGTCAAAATTAAAGCAAAGAAAAACTACATAAATAGGATCACAAAAAATATTCAAAGAGTGTAAAAAGCGAAATCGGGATCGAAATATGATACTAATCACTTCCAAAGAAAGCTAGGTTAAAATCATCAAAACCGAATGGAATTAGTAGGCGATTGTTAGCAGAGCCTTAAGCAATATTAAACACGCAACAATTGAACTTTAAAAGGAAATTTAATCCTATCTTCGAATGGTATATTCGGCTCCTTAATTAAATGAATTCATTTCGAAGATCAATACGGAGCTAGTAACTTCTTGTGGAGAATCTTACACATTGAACAATAGCAATAGTTAAGTAGTTAACTTTTGATTTTAAATCATTGTACTATAATGATGCAGAAAATTGGTCGTCAAATATCTGCCATGCAAAATGCGCCTTTATTTAGATTTAATATCCCTTTTCTAAAAGATAAATTTTTGAAACTCTATATTTATTTATTTTTATATTTTCTATCCGTCGTGGAAAACCCGACCCAATTTTGTGTTTACGACCACTAATGTTCAATTCCTTCGCATTGTAATTTTGAACCCAATCCAGAAGACAAGAGAATTCCTGGATTGAATATTGGGAGAAATTTGCCTTCGTGGAGGACTTTCTGATGGAGCTAACCCGCATTTGCGTTACATGGAGAGGGAGACCATGAGAACCTCCCACGGTTAACCTGACGGCAAGGGGACTTTAAACCATGATCCGTCTACCACTGAGGATATTTCACATCAGCACTGTGGTCGGTGCATTCGTATCGACTAATATTCTCGTATTTCAAAGTAGGATGTGTAACATTTAAATCTGCATGCAAGCAGATTTTATCCTACCCTGGTTTCCCGCGGCCGGTTGAAAAATTTAATAGTGATGGTCAGTTAATTTAGTGGTAAGTACTATGCTTACCACTAAATGAATGGCTAGGGCCACAATGAATGGCTAGGGGAGTTCTTACTTTAGACAAACTATATATAGCTCTTTATTGTGTATGTAATTTACCGATTTATTCGTTCTACGTCTGTACATAGTATTACTTTTCTTTGTTTTTACCCATCGATTTTCTACTCTTGTTTTATCATTATATTTTCGGATTTTTCATAATGTATTTTGCTTATATTTTATAATGCCGACTGATCCATTTGAACACCCTTATTACAACACTTCTGGTGTGGTATAATTGACCTCTGAGATCATTTTTGTCCTCACTATGTCGCCTTTAGCGTTCAGACGCTGAGATCCTGTAATCAACCTGAATCTTTGCATTCACTTTAATAGCTGCCAACTTGTACGGTTGTTGAGAAACATATTAAAGAGTAGTAGTCATATAATACTAAAAAGTCAGCTATTTTATCAACACTCGTAAGAGTGTATTGGGGCACCTGGGCTGCGAAACTGCCTGCATCCCATCAATCAAGTACCTTTTAAAAAATGAAGTGACACATCCTATTAATGTAAGAATAACAAATCTAGCTTGTATACATATGTTTGATTTATTGATTTGCCGTGATAGATAAAGCAATTTAATTTTTACAATTAAGATTTTTACGCTAATATATAAGTTATACTACCACTAAGAAAAAAATTTCTCAATGACCGTATAAGTTGGCACCTGTGCACTTTTAATAGGAAGTTGTAAAAGTATGCTATAAAAACTTACTAATTTTAGTTTCTTTTTATAAAACTTTGAATTTTGTTTCGTCAGCACTCTTTGCTTTTTTAATAGCCAGTAGCAACTATGTCCATTTTCTTAAATTTAAAAAATCAACAACTGGAGTTTTTATTTTCTTTAGTCCAGGTAACAAAATTTTTAAAGAAATAAAAGCTTGAAATTGTAATTGGGTATACTATAGCCTACGTCACAGGTTGTGTTATTCCTTCTAAATTTAACCCATGAACGGCATTTTCTGCGAGCCTAACTTCAAGCCACAAATAAACAAACGAAGTGTTTGATCGTTTAAATAGCTGCTCGCCAGATTTTATTGCATTATAAAGAAAAGTAATTGATATTCGATTTTTGATTAATAATTGATTTATGTGGATAGTGGCATTTATGTGGATAGTGGCATAGAATTTAGCATTGCGTCATGGTAAATGTTATTCCTACTAAGTGGAAGTAGTTGTGTTTTTTTTATATTATACCCAATTGTGAACAACTACAGCCAAGAGGCAAATCCCTAAAAAAGTGAGCGAGTTGTTAAAAACAGCTGGATTAAAAATTGTATTGTAGTATCCCGGTATATGAATGAGAAAGTATTATTTTAATGAAGTTAAAATGAGACTGTGATTTAAACTGGGTATATTTTTCTTTAAATATTGATGTGCAATTCAGAGGCTGAACTATATTCTTACGTGGAAATCAATAACGAATAAAGACTAATTAAGTATTAAAGAACGCGCAATAAACAATTTGTTTTATAAGAGCTATAAGCTAGCAAATATCATTGATGTTATCTTTAAAATATTTGACAAAACTGAATCATTTATTGTTTACTTTAAAACAATGGCTTCCACTAAACCAATGAAAATTTCCATTATTGAATATCTATGAATTAAACATATAATTAAAAATATAAATCGAAAATTGGGATTCGTAATTTGTTTAGAATTGTACTTATTTAGCTTCATGTGAAATGTTGTATATTTAGAGTCTACGGTTTAATCACAATTCGGTATACAGACAGACACGGGGACGGGATAGCCTGGTTGGTAGGACACTGGGCCCATGTCCAAGAAGTTGTGAGTTCAATCCCCGCCGGCCGAGGATTCCCCGTGTCGTAAATGGTGACTGATGATGCACGTTAAATCTGTCGAGTCGCAAAGTCCTCCATGTTCCCATAACAAATTAATACCTTTGGGGGTACTGATCCAGGAGTTTCCTTCTTTTCTGGATTGGTTCAAAATTACACGGCTACGGAGTTGAACATAAGTAGTCGTAAACCCAAAATTGGGTCGGCTGTTCAACGATATAATGCAGACAGACACAAAACATTCTTTATTGCATTATATGTATAGATCTTATAAAGTTTGTGCTGAGTAAATGTCACTCAAAAATAGCAAAAGACAGGGAGATCACGTGTTGTCATGATTGCATGTTTAGTTCCTGTTATATACAACATTTTTAAACTTGTACATTTCGACAAAAAGACTACAAATATGATTTTATTTCAGATTTGAAATCCCCACATCCGAATTAGTCAAGACCAAGTATTTGGGGATACTTCCGTATCGTGATCTGTCACGCCAACTACAATCGCCAAGGTGCCAAATAGATCTTAAACTTGCAAATTTAAAAAAAAAAAAAAAAAAAAAAAAAAAAAAAAAAAAAAAAAAAAAAAAAAANAAAAAAAAAAAAAAAAAAAAAAAAAAACATGTAGACGTTTGCCCGGGGGTAGCTACGAGTTATACCTTTCGGGTTGTTTCCTTTCTGTGATTTTTTTTAGTTTCTCGGGGGCCAAGACGGTAATAATTCTGCCACATATCATGATACAGAAATCATCCCAAGTATTTGTATAAATGCAACAAAAAATTTGTTCCCGGGTGTAATTAATGTTAAATTAGTAAGGATTATATTTATTTCAACATCGTAAGAAATGTTAAATCTCAGTTAGACGTGAAGATTGAAATGCAATTACGACTTTTTAATCATATCTTTCTAGAAAACTGGAAGCTAATAGATTATTTTAATTGTACGCATTTCGAGTGTATTATTTTTCATATTTATAAACACTTAAATAGAAATTAGTGACTAAAAAATAATTACTGAAAAGCATTTACTTATAAATCTAAACGTTTAGGACATTTTAAGATGAAATATCGTTTCAACATGTTGTCACCATTATTTTTCACACCGGTTGTAAAACTGACAAAAACTTTTGCCTCTCTTCATGAATAAGATCTTTTAAGTGCTGTTTTCTTTAACGCAAAACTCAGTTTACCGTGTTTTGTAAAAGCTAGATAATAAATATAAAAAGTGTGATGTAAAAAAAAACATTTATCTTTACAAATTATTTGCTGTTCATTTTTTTAAAATAATTTTTAACTGTTATTTATAGTTTGTATTTTTTTTTTCGTGTAGGAAAAAATGCGAAAGTCTTGAAATTCTTGCTTTAGTCATTTGTTTAATCACGTGTCATTAATCACGTAAGCAATGTAGAAGTTAAAGAGCTAAATGATTCGGAGAGAAAAAAAGACAACTTAGAAAAATCAATACGTTCTGAACCTTTACTGCGAAAAAAATTCTTCTTTTTGTTGTTATTATTATTATTAAATAAAATGTTGAAATTTTTCAGCTATAAATCTTATTATCGTGAGAAAAAAATTCTCAAAGAGATAACAATGTATTTGTTTGGGAAACCTGCACATGACGTAGTGTGGGAATCTCTATCCTTTTCCATTAGGAAAAAGCGAAATTATAAATAATTATAGTAATGAAATGATGGATTATGCTAATAATGGGTGTATTAAGTAACATTAAATGCTTCAAAAGTAAATTAAAAGCAAACTAATAGTATTCTAATTTAATACTTAAAATTAGTAGAACAGTATAAGATTCTTGTTTCTTTCCTAATTATTTATTTCTATGAAACATTTTCAAAGTTTTTCGCAAACTTATTTGTCTTATAAAATCATGATTCATTAGTTCTCATGATACATTAGCAAATTGACGCAATTGAATTTTTGAAATAATCCCAAAAAAATTTAAAGTAACCTGAATTTTGATAAATTTATATTTATATGTACGACGTATACTTCCTCTATTAGAGCTCCTTTTAAAGTTGGCAGAAATATTTTCAATCGATTGGTTGGTTCTACTTAATATGAAAAGTGTCTTTTGAATGATATTTGAAATATGTTCGCAAAGCTCCCGTTAGGAATCATGTCGAGTTCTTCTTTCTCAGTTTTTGCCAAGCTTTGCGAAAATTAAACTTTTAAAACGCGAAGTGAATTCTTGGTATAAAAGTTGTATTTTGAAGTTGAAACTGTGAGACGTGACTAGAATAAAATTATGAAATCTAAAACCATACTGATATAAAAAAGGGAACCTTATCGAAATTTTGCATAATCAAATAACTTCGCTATTTTTATTTTAAGGAACACCTTTTTAAGACATAACCAGCCAACATTTTCTCGTTGATAGTGACAAAGAATAAAAATTGGTTTAATTTCACCAAAATTTATTTAGTTAGTTTCGACAACACTACAGAGTATCGCATCTAAAACATCACATGTTTTTTATAATATAAAGATTTTTATGAGTGTTAGTTATTTCGTAGTCGTAAACAATGAAAAATCTATACCGAAACTACCTCTAGGAATAAGGTGGCGCAGTTGGTTTGTCGTCGGCCTTCTGAGCCCAAGTTCGATCCCCGGCCCAGACACCGCATTTTCGGGATGCAGAAAATCCTCAGCGGCCATGTCGTATGATTATGCGGCATGTAAAAGATCCCTGGAGTACCTTACTGGCTCTTGGCATTTCCGGCAAAATTAAATTCCTTGTGCACTTTAGCATCCAAATAGTCTCGGTGCTGCCATCTAGTGTAGCAGAAACTAGACGTCCAAATTAACATGACCAACGGTATCTCACCCATTGTGGTGGTCCTGGAAGAGTGGATACCACCTCTGGAGAAAGCACTAGGTCTGCTCATCGGCAAGACCGATTGTGCAGCTCTTTGGAAATAAACTTTTAGGGATAAATGAACGCTAGAATATTCAATTAAGAGATGCTTCATTAATACATATCTCATGATTATTACAGTAAAATTCTGCATAAAATTTATTCAAAATAAATATGTTTTATGGTGAATGATAATATATTACACTGCGCTAACTTTTGAAACAAAGCTTTTACACAACTTTTAGATGTAAATGTCTCGATATTTATACCTTAAATATGTTATTTAGATAAATATTAGATCACATGACTTTTTGCCTTTAAGGTATTTTGTATAAATCATTGAATTGTTTGAATACCGTGGTAGTCAAGAATAATTTTACTTAGAATGTTAAGTCAGAAAATTTGCTACAAACTTATATATTCGAGAAAAAAATTCCTGATAAACCAAAAGAGTTGGAAAATCTAATAGTTTGGTAGATTTTATGAAAGCATGGCCGATTTATAGATTTAATACTTATTTGGTGCCTCAAAAGGCACCAAATAAGTATTAAATCTATAATCAGTTATGGAGTTCAAAAACTCCATAACTGATGAACAATTTTTAATTTACAAAAGCATCCTTTTATTCCCATTATCACAATAATTGTATTATAGTATATTTACCTTTCACGTTGCTTGGTATCTTTAACTAATACATCATCTAAAAGGATATCTTTTGTCACATCCAATACTTTTTACATGATATACATCACTCAATTATGTATACCATAAAAGAAAATTGACCCCGGATAATAGAAGGCTGAAAGGATAAGGAAGAATCCATCACAAAACATGTAACTTAACTTGTTGTGGACATATAAAAGATATTATAAATCATCGATCTTTTAGGGAGAACATCAATAATATCTTATATTCTTAGACGCAAAGGAGGTTCAGAAAAAAAGATATATTTTATTAGCCTACCCTATCAAAATTCTACCCTATATTCTCAAAAAATGCAAAAAAAAGACCTCTTAATAACCATAAAAAATAAAAATAAAGAATCCTAATATTTTTCGAAAAAAGGTTTTATATTTACTTTTTTAGAAGAAAAATTATACATTATACATTGTAGCTTGTAGGTAATTATAAATTTATTAAAAAATAAGGTAATAATAAAAATAAATATGTAATTTATCTTAAAATAAAATGTTAAACTGGAATTTTCAGTAATTTTGGAACAGGAATTTATTAAATTTGTATTTCAAATGTAGCATTATTGTATCTTGTATCAGAGTAAAGATAGATAAAAATATAAAGATTAAAGCACATATTAAAATAAAATATAAAAATCTGCGAAATTTTTAATTATTATATTTAGGAATTTTTACTCAATTCTACTTCGAAATTTTCTTTTATTTTCAAAGTTTTTATCTGAAGTTGAAGTGTAGTTCAAAGTGACTTTCTTACGGAGAATTTTTTTGTTATTCGACTTTTCTGATTTTAAATGGGAATAGACATTGTATAAAATACTCATTTTATTTCATTTTCTAACCCTCATTGAACAACCGAACCAAAGTTTTTTTTTTCCTTTAGTTTACGCTACCTATTTTCTCCGTATTCTTGCAATTTTGAACCCAACCGAGAAGACAAGGGAACTCCTGGATCAAATATTAGGAGAAAATTTGCCTTTGTGGAGGACTTTTTAATGGAACTTAACCGCATTTGCGTTTTATGGAGAGGAAAACTACGAAAACCTAGCATGGTTAGCCTGACAGCAAGGGAACTCTATCCCATGACCCGTCTACCACTGAAGATATTTTACGTCAGCACTGTGGTTGGTTCGAGCTGGGTTTGAAGTTTGTATCGACCAGCCATCGCTAGAATTGGAATCCGTTTCACCTCAGAGGCAAGTGCTCTATCCCTTGAGGCACCATCCGTGGGATGAGCCACGGCTCCATCCTACGGATATTAATATTTAGAACCTAAATACCCTTTTATGCCTACGAGTTACGTTTTGAAGACGTCCTTTTGCAGTTTCTCTAATTGTTTATATTTGCTTATTCTAACTGTTTATTTAGTTCGATTGTTTCGTGTTATGTCTTTTTTGATAGACCTAAAAAATTACAAAGGAAATAAGTTTTCACTCGCCTAGATAATAGCAAAAAAGCAGCGTAAAAAGTGCTCACAAGTACCTTTGTAAGTTTTATGTACGAAAATAGTATATCAATAAAAATATTTTTATGCATAAAAATCCTTGAAATTTTTCTTATATATCTACAAACTATTGATTCCGACTTATTGTTTTTTCCTATTGATTTGTATTTAGTCTCAATCGATTCAGCGTAAAAATGCATATAAAACCATTCTTGTTTAGATAATAACATTACATGTGTCGGCCTTCGGAGCCCAAGTCTGCGAGCTTGATCCCCGGCCCAGACACCGGATTTTTGGGATGCAGAAAATCCTCAGCGGCCATGTCGTATGATTATGCGGCATGTAAAAGATCCCTGGAGTGCCTTATTGGCTCTTGGCATTTCCGGCAAAATTAAATTCCTAGTGCACTTTAGCATCAAATAGAGTCTCGGTGCTGCCATCTAGTGTGACAGAAACTAGACGTCCAAATTAACATGACCAACGGTATCTCACCCATTGTGGTGGTCCTGAAAGAGTAGATACCACTTCTATAGAACGCACTAGATCTGCTCATCGGGAAGACTGATTGTGCAGCTCATAGGAAATAAAACATTACATGTGTAAATAGATACAAGTACAAAATTGTACTTTTTACGCATAAGACCCTCATAAATCTAAACTATAAGTTCGATTGTATCCAAATCAATCCCATTCTACATTGGAATCCGGAACTGCATTGAAGCAATACCTAGAATGTTTAAACTGCAGTATGTAAGTTCCTCCTCTCCTTCCAAAACGTGAAAGGTGCCTTTTTTACCACTTACTATATAGATGTTACTTTCGAAATTGTCGTAGATTTGAAATTTTTTTAATATTCAGATTTCATCAATTTTTGAATTAAAGCTATGGTGGTTTAGGGGATAGAGCGCTCGCCTTCCAAGTAGGTTACCCGGGATCGATTCCTAGTGATTGTTGGTCGTTACTAATTCCGCACCAGCTCGCAACGAACACAGTGCTGACGTAAAATATCTTGAGTTGTAGATGGATTGTGGTTTAGACTCCCCTTGCACTCAGGCCAACCGTGGGATGTTTTTGTGGCTTTTTCTCACCGTATAAAGCAATATGGGTTAATTCCATGCAAAAAGTTCTATACGAATCTAAATTTCTCCCAATATTTAACCCTTTCGCGCCGACTGTCACAAATACGTGCCAGCATAAAACCGTATCAATCAGGGTATAAAGATAAAACTGGTAATCAAAGTTTTTCTTAAGCAGTTTATTTGTGTGCGGTGTTATAATTGTTTGATTTATTTAATTCACCATTACTTTGTTCAAAATAAAACTGTTTAGTTATACTTTGAATTAACATAGATTATATATATGCATACCCTCCAACTTATGATGATTTTGAAAATAATTCTTTCTAGTGGTAGCGAACCGAAGTAGAAATTTTTAAAACAAATGGATCTCTCATAAAACTTTTATCAGAACTTAAGAATCCAGCCATATGGCCTGCACTTTTATAAGTAATAGTGGACAAGTTACGCTAAAATTAATTTTTTTTAAATATTAAGACATTAATTTTGCTACCGTCTGAAAAGAAGATTTCTGAAACTACGGAAATTCCGTAGCAGTTGGAGGGTATGTATATGATTAAACTAACAATGATTAAAGTAAAAGCAAAGTAAGTCTGTCAAATTAGCAACGACTACATTTAAGTTACCGTTTTTTATTTAATTACAACTTGATTCGGATTTTGTACGAATGCTTTTCTGAATCACCCGTCCCCAAGAGGTTAATCCAGGAGTTCCCTTGTCTTCTAGATTAGGTTCAAAACTACAAGGCTGGAAAGTTGAACTTTGGTAGTCGTACTCACAAATATGGATCGGCTGCTTAACGACGGGTATAAAATTATATATTTTTGAGCTATCTTTATTGTACTAAACTGCTGTTTGTAGAAAATGCAACACCATGAAAGAATCATCAGAATCAAATGAAATTTAATGCAGAAACGACTTGTACTGATACAAATAAATGATGAAATTTTCAAAACAAAAGAAACAAATTAAGCGTCCGAAATCAGTATTTGGTGCAGCCACCACGCGCTGCAATAAGTGCTGCTATACGACGTGGCATGGAGTCAAACAGATGTTGAATATCTGCTTGAGGAAGAGAATTCCATATCGCTTGTATGCGCAACCAAAGTTCGTCTTTGGAAACTGCAGGACGCGGATCACGAGTGAGACGCCGACCAACCATATCCCACACGTGCTCAATAGGCGACATATCCGGCGAATAAGCAGGCCAAGGAAGAAGTTGCATGCGTTGTGCTGAACAGAAGTCTCTAACAGTCCGCGCAACATGTGGGCGTGCATTATCCTGCTGAAAGATAGCTCCAGGGATGCCTTGAAGGAAAGGAACGACTTCGGGCTGTAGCACTTCACGGACGTATCTGTTGCTATTGAGATTACCCTCAATTCGTATCAAATTGGATCGTCCATGATACGAAATCGCACCCCAGACCATAACTCCGGGTGTTCGACCACTATGTCGTTCAATAATACACTCAGGAAGGCAGCGTTGACCGGCATAACGTCTAACACGAACACGGCCATCATGGGTCCACAAATTGAAGCGTGATTCATCTGAAAAGACAACTTGGTGCCAATCAGCTCGCCAGTCTCTGTGCTCAAGAGCCCACTGCCGACGCAGCCGTCGATGATCCGCCGTGAGGGGAATCCTGTATAATGGCACCCTTGCACGCAATCCACGGCGCAGCAGACGACGACGAATTGACGAAGCCGACAATTGTACACCTGTAGCAGTAGACCAATGTGCTGCCAGCTGCCTGGAGGAAGCTGTGCGATCATTCACCGCCATGCGGAGCAGGTGTCGATCATCGCGCTCTGACGTCACCTTCTGTCGTCCAGTGCCTGTTTTTCGAGTTGTTCGGTGCTCGTCGGTCCACTGCTTCCAAACTCGCATCACTGTGGAACTGTTCCGCTGCATACGAGCTGCTATTGCGCGATAGGAAAATCCTCCTTCTCGAAGGCCGATTATCCTCCCTCGTTCAAACTCCGTAAGTTGCTTGAATTTCTTATTCTTCCGTCGTGGAGGCATACTCAGGTCTCACTAAACGTTTGCCACTAACAAATAATCATAGACTATTTTCAACGTCCCGCTACAGCACTTTATTTATACGCTTTCAGCATCAATTCAGAGGGCGCTGCTCACGCCACGCACGCGCGATGGCTCTGAAACTTTATTAATTTGCATAATATCCTATAATTGACATTTGCTGCGAATTTCATTTGATTCTGATGATTCCTTCATGGTGTTGCATTTTCTACAAACAGCAGTTTATATGCTAACATATTTCATTAGCTACCTTCTTAGACCATTTGCTGGCGTTTCTGTACTCACTAGTCAAATAATAAAATGAGGGTGAGATGCTTTGTTAGTTATTAGATCCGTAAAAAAAAGGATTATCATTGAGATTTATAGGCATTCTTTTAAGGAGATTAATTCCATCCAAAAAGTTCTATACAAATCTAAATTTCTCCCAATATTTAATCCAGGAGTTCCCTTATCTTCTAGATTAGGTTTAAAACTACAAGGCTGGGAAGTTGAACTTTGGTAGTCGTGATCTCAAATATGGATCGGCTGTTTAATGACTTTTATAAAATTATACATTTTTTAGCTATCTTTATTGTACTATATGCTAACATATTTCATTAGCTATCTTCTTAGACCATTTGCTGGCGTTTCTGTACTCACTAGTCAAATAATAAAATGAGGGTGAGATGCTTTGTTAGTTATAAGATTCTTAAAAAAAAAAAATTATCATTGAGATTTATAGGCATTCTTATAAGGAGATTAATTCTTATAAGAAAATTGTATGCTTACTTTACCATCTTCAAAATAAGTTTATTTTTCCTTGAGAAGACCTATTTTTAACTTTAATATCTCATATAAATATCGTGAGGTAGCGTCTTATTAAGGTGATGTATCAATGTTACTATGTTAAAAGAGATACATTTCAATTTATATCCCTAAAGAAAATAGTAAAAATTGCGACTACTTTTTGAACAAACTCTTCCATTGTTTTGTTACTTATTCTTATTTTAATTAAGGTCTGACAGTAATAATTAAGAATTACTGTCTTTGAAATAACACCCTACGTAAATCACTTTCTCTTCACTTCAGTTCCGAAGAAGAATGAGTGTGCTTTTCACGTCCCCAATGTCTTATTCTTAATTAGTACTTTAACATTTCTGTGATTTACTGGTGCTCTTTAGCTGAAAAAAAAATGCAATGTGAAAAATTATTCAAAGGTAAATTTGTTAAGTTATGTTTATCTTGGAAAGATAAAAAAAAAGATGAAATTCAAATGAAGACATTATCAGATGTTAAAAAAAGGCAGAACACTATATATAATTATATAAATGAATAAATTTTGTCACATAATTTAAAGGAAAGGAAAAATATGTAATTTTATATTAAGTCAAACTTTTTTTTTCTTTTAAATGTTAATAAAAAAAAATTTAATTAAAGAATGTTTTATAAAAAGCAAATAAAGAAAAATTATTTTTAAATTAATTCAAATAATTATTAATAGTTAATTTTAAAAATAATTTTTTTAATTAAATAAAAAAAATTATAAACGTCGACTTTTTTTCAAATTTTCTGTTTTTAAGATCTCATATGATATTTGAGAACGATTTTCCCATAATCATTAAATAATGTAATTTAAGAAATTGAATTTTGATCTAAAATTATATTCAAGGGCGCCGGCAGAATAATATAAAAGGGGGTGCAACCCTCTAACAAACTACCTTCCCCTCCCCCCGAAAAAAAATTTAAATATTCTGCTATTACATTTTGTTTTGTTATTACATATACTTTCATCTGTTCATTTTTTCAAGATACATTTCTTCATTGTTAGCAAGATATTTAAAAAAAAGTACGAATTTCTTGTACTTGCAAATTTTGCCCAGAGGCGATCGCGCTGGCATAGCTACTGACTTTGAAACACAAATAACTACAAACAGTAGTTTCGTATACTAACGTGTTTGTGCACGCTTAACATTGGTATTTATTGTGTTGATGAAGTTTTACAGTTGCGAGAAGTCAGTTTGTGTTATACAACTTTGTTAAACTGAATAACTAATAGAAAATATAATATTATTTATATTTTATTAAATGAAATTTAAAAATATAGCCTAGATATCTGCCAAGTTTGTGCATGCTTAGTGCGCATAAGAAAAGAATCAAAGATGACTCAGAATTCATTGAAAAAGTTATGAACAGATTTGGACAGCAAGCAAGACGATTACAATTCTTGTTTGATTAAACAATTTTTTAATTGTTATGCATCAATAAATACTTAATTACTTGTTTTTGAATAAAAATATTTTGAATAAAATTTTTTATAACAAAATTGTTTTTCTGTGTCTCTTTAATTGTTTAAAAAAAAGCCAGGGGGGTGCAAGTGCACCCTCTTGCACCCCGCCGGTGCCCTTGATTATATTATAGTTATAGTAACTAAACTATAGTGATAGTCACATTGAAAATTATCTACTTATGGCTAACTTCCTACAACTTTCTTTTTTCAAAAACAAATTTTTTATATCACTACAATGTGTTGCGTGAATACTACATCAACGGGGAACGGGATAAGTTTTTTTTAATTTTTTTACTTACGCAGGGATGCCACAGACCAGTGTTCCCCAACCCCCGGTCCGCGGATCAAATGGTACTGGGCCTCCTATTTCATTGCAACTGAATTTAAATTCCTAGTTTTATACCCCAAATTAAAAATATCTGTGTTCCATTAAAAAAAAATTTATTTAAAAAAAAGGGGGCCCCGAAGGTAGTAACATAATTTTTTTAATATTTGTAATGTATCATTGTCTCCTATTACCCCTATATGGAACCATCTCATTGCAAAGGAACAAGCTCAGGGTTCTCATTGATTTAACGTTCTAATAAGTTAAAATGTTAAATCACTTTATATTTACTTTTTGGTGTAACTGTATTTTATTTTGAAGGCATGTTTAAATACAATTAAATTAAAATTATTAAATCAAAATAATCTAAAATATAAACAATCAACGCCCTCCCCCCCAGCGGGCCGCGGTAAAATTATCAAACTTCGACAGGTCCGTGGTGATAAAAAGGTTGGGGAACACTGCCACAGACGACTAAAAATGTAAAAATGCAATAAACTATTTAAATAATTAAAATTAGCAACTTTTTCTAGCATATTTCTTCACGTTTACTTCTGAGGGGGATTGGGCAAAGATTTCAATTTCGTTTTAAATGAGAATAATTTACATTGTAAATCATGGTGGTAATTACAATTAAATAACTAAATAAATGAAACTCAATTTAGCTTCTACCTCCTCTTGTATTCTTAGTCGCCGGCGGGTAATCCCTGCCTATGTAGAAAAACAAAAAATTTTATACATAGAGGAAAATATTCATTATTCATGCTATTTCTAGAACAACTTAAAACGCTTTGCAGATAATTTTTTAAAAAATGAATGAGGAAAAACAGACGATCGAGCGTCTAATTTCGAAGAGAGTTTCAAAAATTCAATGAAATGTTACCCGTTTCAGAAAAAGAAGAGCTGTTTTTATATCTTCTTTAGCTCTCGAATACAAATATCAAATTGTTTCTGAATCCGTATTTTATCTGATTACACCGTAGTTTCTTTCATCTTAGAAACTATGTTTATTTTTGATGAATCAACATCAAAAGCAGATGTTTACGAGGGAAAAAATGATCCGAAAAGAATGTTTTCATTCAACTTTAAACACACAGTTGTAAAGTATAAAACTTGAAGCTTAGGTTTATATTTATAGGGAACAATTCTCTACGTTTTGTTAGCCATTACTCTTTCTCTAGATTTTTATTGTTCTTGAGAACATTAGAGAAAGAAATTCTTTTATTGTTCTTATTCATGAGAAGCAAAAAGAAATAAAATGCACAAAGATTTAGCTTGCTTTTGAAAAAACACACTCCACCAGCGTAGTTGTTTTATAAAAATTAATGGTAGGAAAAAAAATCAGAAATGTTATATCTACATGCATAAAAATCATTTCAAAAATTAATATATATTTATTAGTAGCGAGGTCGGTACTTTTCCAGAAATGTTAAAAACTGGTCCAAAATAAGCGCATTAGAATACAATTATGGTTTATAATTCTGTGATTTTGACATAGGTACCAATTTGTAAGGTTGTTTGAGAAAGTTTATAACGTGGTAGTAAAATATTATTAGATATACCGCAAAATTTTGCCCCTTCATCAGCACTCAACATCAAAAGTAGATGTTTCCGAAGAAAAAAAAGGAGTTTTAAGAAATCATCTTTATCTTTAAAAGAAAAAATGATTTTTTTAAAGAAAAATAACGTTTTGAAACTATGTATTTTTTGAAAGATAAAAAGTTGTAACTTATTTGTTTCATTTTTTAGCTCTTGTTTCGCAAAATTAAAACATTAACAGAAGCGTATCGTTTAAAATAAAAACATAAACGTATCATTTAATATTATGCACTCCGAATACTTTAACAGTTCGTTGTAATGGAAGTGGGCGTCTGAGGTCTTACGGCCCTTTTCCCATTCATCCTGAAATTAGACTAAGAAACATACATGAAAAAATAAAGTTTGGGGAGCAAAATGGAGCTCGTGAGATAAGAAAGAAAAAATGGCACTTTGCCATTATTAGGTAATAGCAAAATTACAAGTAAAAGTACATGAAAAAAGGTAAAATTAAAGTACATTGAGAAAATAAACACTAATGAACACTTACAGTTTGGGAATACATACAAAAGGAGGGCGAGTTTAAGGAATGTGAGGATGTGTGTATATGTGTAAGTGTGGCTCTGTTAAAGTAGAGACCCGGCCGTCCTCTGGTAATTAAAACTCGTGCCGGGTTGCTCTCTACACTTATTAAGTTACAGGGATTAGTTTACCCTGATCAGACCCCGAGGGGTGAATACTTTAACAGAGGGTTACCAATTTCATACATTTTTGGGGGAAATTTCTTCTAGTGGTAGCTTAGTTTATGTTTTAATCTATGATTCTTTGTTTTGTAAATTTCATTTAAAGTATTTTTCCACTCCACTACACGCAAATCATTTAAAAATTCATTTGAAACACCACTTTGTTGCAACTGTCTCGTGGTAAGGGTGTCGAAATGTCCGAAATTGATTCAAATTTTGAAACTTTAAATTGTCTATTACTCTATAAAATATTATGTACCAATCGATAACTTATTTCATATTCTTATATTTTACATCAATATGTCAGTTGTCTAATATTTTTCTAAGTAGTCTTTGGCAGTTCAGCATTTATTTGTTGTTTAAACTAATCGGAACATTATTTTTATATATGTTCTAAAATTTATGAAAGTGCATAATTTCTAAAATTTAATTTTAAGATGTAAATATTTTAAGCTTTAGAGTGACGACTTTTAACGTCACTGTATTAAGTGTCAGAGCTATGGAAAAAATTAATATATGTTATAAAAATAAAATTCTTTAAATCGGTCTCTAATAATCCTTTTGCAAATTTGTATAACTAATAATAGACATTGTTCTCTTTGTTTTAGCAGCACCGCTTTTCTCTATAAAGGCAATTTCCTTGTCGCTGCAAAATTTTGAATTTCCTCAATCACGGCAAAAACGTGTTACTCAATACTGGGTGCCGGTTTTATCCAAACTACCCGTTTTAGTCCAAATCTTCCCAACAACAAATCTTGTTTGAAGGAACATATATTACTGTCTGATTTTTATCAAGTTGTACAAAACAAAAGTTTTGAATTACAAACTAAAATAATAAGTAGATGTTTAGCAGAGAAATAATTTTTTTTGCACCGTTGGTGTGTTAAATTTCACAGAAATGAAGAAGTTTAGTTTTTTTTTTAAACGAAGAAAAGTACTTTTAACCCATACAGAATTTTAACGAAAATTGTCCGCGAAAAAATGACAACTAATATATTTAAGTTCGCGGGCCGCCCGTTGGTAACCACTGATCTATATAATAGAAAGAATACTACTTAACAGAC
The DNA here is from genome assembly GCF_043381705.1 of Parasteatoda tepidariorum. Lineage (NCBI taxonomy): Eukaryota > Metazoa > Arthropoda > Arachnida > Araneae > Theridiidae > Parasteatoda > Parasteatoda tepidariorum. Next base: position 66,682,494 of record NC_092213.1, read on the forward strand.
TTTATCCACTTTTAAATTTCCTCCCAAACGAGCAGTACGGGTTCAGGAAAATTCTATCCACGACTAAACAATTAATAAGAATTTTGGAATTCATTAGTGAGGGATTTTATAAGAAACAAACTACTGCCTTACTCATGTTGAACGTCGCAAAGGCGTTCGACAGTATGGCATATCGGATTAATATATAAAATGATACAATATAATGTCCCAAATGATATAGTTCACATTATCAATAACTATCTAAATAATAGATCATTTTCAATAAGAATAAATGACCACTTTTCCTCAATTAGAAGAATCAAAGCAGGAATGCCCCAGGGCTCAATTTTGGGTCTTATACTCATTCTAATATATTGCTTTGATTTCCCAGTTAATAGAAGCGACGCTGATGATACTGCAATTTTAAGTAGATCTATAAACACAAATCATGCTATTAAGAAACTGCAAAATAATATTACTGCTATAGAAACCTGGTGCAGCAGGTGGAAAGTGAAAATAAACAGTTCAAAATTTAATCTTCTAGTTATCAGAAAGTTACATAAAAGAAAAATTATCCAACATGAGAAAATTATTCTATTTAACGAAGAAATCCCAAAGGTTTCGAAAGCTTAATTTATAGGAATTACCATAAACTGTTCCCTAAATTGGAAACTACACATATCAGACATTCTCAAAAAAGCCGAAGCTGCATTTCAAGCCCTGCTGAACACTGAAAGTAAAATGGCACTTAACACAAAAAGACTTATTTACCTCATGTGTATAAGACGAGGGAGTGCTTAGGGAGTCTTCCCCACTTGTAAAATATTTGTAAATATTTTTATTTTTAATTCTTATTCTAATTAATTTTTTATGTATCCCAATGCGATTTAACATGTATATACTTATTCCATATTTTATTTTAATTGCAAAATGTTTCCAATTGAGACTTAACTTAGTTAACCCCCGCACCACTCTTCGCATCCTCCTTTTAAATGTAACTTAGATGAAGGAGCAGATATCCCCCTAGGATAGGCACTCCGATAAAACTGTATCAGTCATATAATCATTATTGATGGTTATGTTTCTTTAAGCTTTACCCTACTGAAATTTGAATGTATTATGGAATCGTGCAACTACTTTTTTTTTTTTTTAAAAAAAAGGAACTGTCCTTTTAATAGGAAGTTAGTTGCAAATGGGTTGAAAGCAGCTTTCAAATAAGTATTAAATATCACCTTACGCCTAAAATAATTTATTTTTAAAGTGATATTTCAGTTGAATTTCTGAATGAAAATTTTAAAAAAATTAATTACTGCGATTGATTTTGATACATCTAAATAAATGAAATTACTAAATGAAAATTTAAAACTGAATAAATTAAATTACAAATAAAACTAGGTAATAAAAAAACTAATTAAGAATATAAACTAATAAAAATAAATAATGAATTCGATAATGTTTCAGCTACATAAAGTTTTTTTTCAAAAAAAAAAAAAAAAAAAAAAAAAAAAAAAAAAACAATTTCAAGTACCTGTTTTTGTATTTTTATTAACTATATGTATATCCAACCCAGTAAAAAATTTAAAAATAAACAGCAAATTTATTAAACCCTTGTTGTTTTTATTTTTTGAGTAAATTAAAAACATCGTAAATGATCTTTCCTTCAAATGTTAATTATAAAACAAGTTTACATTTTTAAAATTTACACATTGCTCTACTGAGTGATTTATTATATTTGACAGAGGATATCTCAATGACTAGGATAAAGTGAATTAGTTAATTGAAATTTCGAAGATCTAGTCAGTTTATGTAGAGCATATTCAGTGATTAACTGTCTATTCCGTTCAGGTAATTTATCATTTAAAATAAATTAGCTTTGACTGCAAACTCACAGATAAAATGAGTTTAAAAGCTTTATTTAATTGATTTGTGTCTCCCCCTACTTCACACCTACTCTGAAGCTTTATCGATAGACTATATTAAATTCAAATTTAATGTATTTCAAGTTTAATACAAATACTATTTATAGTCTGAATATTTTTGTGAGTAAAACTATATTGATAAATCTTTTGCCAAATATAATCACTAAAATCATAACCGACTATAATATGTTTTTGTTTCATGAGTTTTAACATTAATACAGTTATTATTTATGATCTAAAATTTTAAATAGGTAAAAAATATGTAGATATATCTACCGTCAAATACAATATAATCAATAAATTCATCACCGAATATAATATGTTCTTGTTTCATGCATTCTAACTTCAATACAATTACTTTTAATGATCTGAAATTTTAAATAGGTAAAAAAAAAGTGTAGATACATCTTTCGTCAATTACAATCAATTGACGGGAAATTATCTATTAAAAATATATATCTATAACATGTTTAAATTTTATGTATTCCAACTTAGTATAGTTATTTATGACATAAAACTATTAATCTATAAAAATATGTATATCAATTTTCTGTCAAATATAATCATTAAAATCATATCTAACTGCAATACGTTTATTGGTCAATGTTTCCCATATGCATTTAAAACATAGAACAAAATGTAACTGATTGGTTTCATTCAGTTTCTATTTATCTTTAAAAAAATTTATTGATGCAAATATATAGATCAATCTTTTTTAATTACAATTACTAATATCAAATGACCATAATATGTTCTTGTTTTATGTATTCCAACTTCAAAATAGTTAGTAGTAATAATAGTTGCAGTTACATCATAGTCAAATGATGAAAACATGCGCCGTTTGTTTTAAAACTACAATAAGGCCTGTTTGGAGCTAAAAAGTCGTTAATTTCTTTCGATATCTATAATTATTGTTCTCGATAATTATTAAGTTAAATATTAGCAAATATTTAACTTAATTAGAGGTGGGGTGGACACAAATGTATAAAAATATTTGATTTTTTTCACCATTTTTTTAAAAATTTAAAGACCTCTATGAACACCGCCTTACAAGAAATAGCACTTTAATAGAACAAACGTACTTCACCTGTGTTTTTTTCTTTCTAATTAAACAATTAAAAAAAAGATGATTACAATCAAGTTACTTATTTATATGTTTTAGGAGCTGAATGCCGTTCTCCGCGCGTAATGGAAAAAAAAAAGAGTAAATAACATTGGGGAACAAATTTTTAGTTGCATTTATACAAGTACTTGATCTTACTAAATTCGGGTGCGGGGATTTTAAATCTGAGAATAGTTTTGACCCGAAAGCTACTAAGTTTCTTCAAAATGGTATTTTTGGTTTAGTTTACTTTTTATCTGAATGTGCTAGTTTATAAAAATCGCATAGGTTTATATACATACGTATACAGTTGTCTGCTCCTTTGAAAATAACATTAAAAAAACATATGATTTTAACGTATCACAGTATAAACCGAAATATATTTTCGGCTTCAGCCTACCACTCCCTACGTAGCAAAGAAGCGGGGACACTTAGTAGTCACGCAAGTGAATTAAAAAAAAATTGGTTAGAAATATATTATTAAATTGCATAAAAATGGTAGATTGTAGAAAGAAACCCATTGCATATTTAAAATCAGCGATGTGAAGTGCTTAAAAATTTGGTTAAAAAAGGCATGAAGCAGGAAAAAATAGTTTTCTGGTTCAATCAGTCAATAAGTATTTATCAATTGTGTGCAATCATGCACAAAACTGAAAAACACGTACTTATACAGTTAAAAATAAAATTATTTTATTTTATTATTTCTTGCTCCTCCCGGGGACTTAACGTTATTAGACTAAACGAGACACATTTTTAGAAGTCTGACTGATCGAAATAAAGTTTAATTATAGAACTAAGTATCGCTCACCACGGAAAATGGTGTTATTGATTGTAGCTAACCAGTGGCGTACGCAGAATTTTTTCAAGGGGGGGGGTTCATAATTTTCAGAAATTACTAAAAGAAATTCGAGTATGTAATAAAGCACTATTACTTCCCTAATTTTGACAGCTAGACAATTTTGACTTTTTATTTCGACAACATTGTTTAGTTAAATTTTGTTTTTATTTTTTAAGTTTAAGAATATAATTTTTTTTATAATAAGAGGTAAAATATTTTATTTTTATTAAAAAGTAGGAATAAATCAAGCCAGAAAACTACTCATACTGTAACAGCTACCTAAATAATAACCATATAAATTTGAATATTCCATAGAAAACCAATGAATTTAACTAAAAAATGACTTACCAACAAATAGGGAATTAAACCAGTATACAAACACGCTAAAAATTTTTTGATTTATACTGTAATATCCAAACGACGGGGTTTTTTTGCAAGTTCGTTTAAAATGTCTTCGACAGCTGGGGTAAATTTTCTATGAATGCTTAAGAGCGCCAATCCATTCATTCTATTATTTCCCGTTGAGTTGCGTAAATAAGTCTTCAAACGGCGCAAAGTCGAAAAGGATCTTTCGTTTGCACTCGTTGAAACAGGTAGAACGACCAATATTTCTAGGAGTTTGAAAATTTAACAC
>NC_092213.1:66688353-66731184 GCF_043381705.1 Parasteatoda tepidariorum
TCCTCGCATGTATTATCTTCTGAAAAAAGTCCAATGTCATATGGGTGGGAAGTAACACTTTGAGGGCCGCTTTCACATTCATCAGATTCTGTTACGCTAGAAACGTTTTCTTCAACGGAAGTATCACATTTCTGTTCAACAGAAAAACTTACATTGGTACTAGATGCTGTCACCTCACTAATTTCAGGTCGTGATTTTTTCTCAAAGTAATTAAAAATTGTTAAATTGTTGCGTTTAGACATCCTAAAGATCCAAGAACAGCAAAAATATATACATATATAGTGGCACAGAAATATCCACTAAGCTACGATCTCAAAGTTTCGAGCTGAAATGAATAACTTCAACGAGCACAGAGTCTCCAAAACAAAACAGATTTGGAAACAAGCTCCGAAGGACAAGCGTCAGAGATAACTCTTAGTCTGACTAAAATCGAAAATGAATGTAACCCCCTTTCATATAATTTTTTTTAACCGCATCTACAAAATTCTCGAATTGTTTCAAAGACGACAGAACGTCTAGGATTCCAGACCTCGCGAATGCCAGCCAGTCTCGAAAACTATCGCGACTGACAGGTCAGAAAGGAACCAGTGATCGGGGCTCGCCCGTAACAGTATCACGTGAATTTGGTTTCAAAAATACAACCCTATTATAGTAAATGTTTTATCAGTATTCTGAGAAATACCGTGAGAAAAAAAAGTAGGCATAAGGCAAATAAAAATATATAGTCTTAAAAAATAATAACCCGCATAATTTCTACTAAATTTTTTGTTTTTGTCTGTATTATTTTGTAAATTCACTTTGTCTGAGCTCAAGGGGGGGGGGTTAAACCCCTAACCCCCCCCTTGCGTACGCCCCTGTAGCTAACGCAAGACAGTCAAAATTTTCTTCAATCGTGCAACTTTCCTGGAGAATATATACTTTGAAGTATGACTTAATTCTTCTTATTTCAATAAGCGTTAATTTAATATTGCCTAGGTTCTTATTTCAATTAACGTTGATTTAACATTGCTTAGGTTCTTATTTCAACTAACGTTAATTTAATATTGCGTAGGTTCTTATTTCAATTATCGTTGATTTAACATTGCTTATGTAGGATGAAACACATTAAAAAACATAATTATACACCGAAGAGCCATTACATTATGACCACCCTGCTAATAACATGCAGGACCTTTAGCCCTCAAAACTGCTAGCACCCGTCGTGGCATTGATTCCACAAGGTGCTGATAGATAGTCTGAGGTATCTGGTACCAAGCGCTTATCAACTGGTCCTGCAATTCCCTCACATTGCGAGGGGGTAGCGTGGCAGCAGGAATTTGGTTTTCCAAGTAGGACCACAAATGCTCTATTGGATTACGGTCAGGTGAATTTGGGGGCCAAGACATGACTTAAAAGTCGCTGGAATGTTCCTCGAACCAATCCATGACGATTCGACCCTTATGACATGGTGCATTATCCTGTTGGTAAACACCATCCCCCGCAGGAAAAACTGTTGCCATGAATGCGTGAACCAGGTCTACAACTATGTTCAAGTAGCTTACAGACGTCAGGTATTGTTCTATGAGGATTATGGATCCTAATGTGCCCCATGAAAACATTGTTCCTGGGCGAGAAACCATGAAAACCTGGGCGAGCCTATTGTCATAGATGGAGGGTGGTCATAATGTAATGGCTCTTCTGTGTAAACAGAAATAAACACGTGGTTACAGGTATCTTTAAAAATTGTTTTCACGTGTTTTTTTGATTTATTTATTTATTTTGAACTTACTTCACATACATATGAATAATTAATTATTAATAAATCCCCAAAGTAATATTTTTTAAATAGTGCTGTAAGCTAGTAAACATCACTGTTGTTACTTTTTAAATAATTAAGATAACAGAATTCTCCACATTTTACAGCAATGCGTAATGTTAAACCTATGAAAAAAATTCCTTACATTCAGCATTGTATTCACTACATTAAAAATTCCTTACATTCAGTATTGTATTCATTACATTAAAAATTCATTACATTCAGTATTGATAGAGATATTTGAATGAATGCCATCCGGCATATAAAGTGGTTCGAGAGCTGACCTCAAGTCAGAAGGGTCTCGAGTTTGAATCCTGGACCAGAAGTACGGGTGTTCTTTTCCTCTGTTCACTGTACTATGTATCCTTCTTACAGTGGGGGTTACGTTAGCACACCTAATATGATACTCATATGGTAAAAGAGTGGCCCACACATCTGCCCCTCTGATTCTTGAATGACTGTGTCTATATATGAGTGGACTAAATATTTAAACGAATTTTAGGATGGGGACTGAAATAGCCCATTGCATCCGCTACGCAGATTTCAGCATCCAAGCATAAATGGTTTTGAAACTATAAAAAGAGCGCACAAAATTTATTTCTTTTTACAAAAATTAAATATTTAAAACACAAAAAGGATACGGTACCTAAAAATATGAAATGATAGTTTTCTTACAAAGAGAAGCCCGCCATCTTTTCAAGCATTCAAGTTATTCAAAAGTAAATATAGTGAAAAGGAATGCAGTAATTTTAATTGCCCATCAGATATCCCATTTTCGAAATCCTAACGACCCTCTTAAACTCTAGTAATGTCATTTGATTCCGTATTCAAATATTCAACAGCTTTTATAATGACACTTATAATCCAGAGATAATCATCGAGTGAAACGAGAAACTAATGAAGCAATCCATAATCACACGCATCATAAATTGTAAATTGACAACATTCGAATAAAACTAAACTTACTGCTAATGGTTTTCCAAAGCATTACCTGGAAGCGAAACTAAAAATAATCATATAAGCAGGAATTCTCAAACTGCGGAGATGAACTTAAAAGGGATACTTATTCAAATAAACTAGCAAAATATACACACAAGAAAATTTAAAAAAATATTCAATCATTTGTTCCAATGTTTCATAATCCATAATAAATTTAATTAGTGAGAAGCCTTTCTCACATTTATAGCGTTCGTGATAAAAAATAAAAAGAATACGCGTGATACAAAAAAAACTTTAATTGGAAAGAAAATTTAACTTTCAATAATTTTTTTTAATAATTGAAATGATAACTCGTGGGTACAAATAAACAAGTCCTTGATCTTACCAGATACGGGTATGTGAGGAATTTAAATCTGAGACTACTTATGTTCCGAAAGCTACAGATTTTTTTTTTCTTTTCAAAACGGTGCTTTTAGTTTAGCCTATTGGATGTTAAAGGCTGTAAAGAACATATGAGCAATTCTACAAATAAACACCAATTAGGAGGCCAAAAAAAAAAATTGGGGGGGGGGCACACTATTTCTACATGAATTTTCTTCTTTTTTGCACCCTAAAAAGGCAAGAAAAAATCGTGAACATGAAATTTTTTCTTTGTGACATACTTTAAATGTGACATACTCTTTCTGACATACTCAGATAAATCTGAGCCATTTATTCAGATAAAACGATTTTCACATAAATATAATATTATTATAATATCTCTTTAAAATGTATTTATGGAGATTTCATACTATAAGATTATATTTTAGTATAAAAATTGGCGTTTATTTGTAGAATTGCTCATATGAGCAATTCTACAAATAAACGCAAATTAGGCAGCCAAGCAAATAGTAATTTTTTTTTGGGGGGGGGGACGCTATTTCTACATGAAATTTCTTCTTTTTTACACCCTAAAAAAGCAAGAAGAAATATTGAACATAAAATTTTTTCTTTGTGACATACTTTAAATGACAAAATACCAATTTTAAATTTTTCCCGATTTTTTCAATTTACGAACTTTGATTAAATTTTTTTATTTTTGTTTTTTATACTAAAATATAATCTTATAGTATGAAATCTCTATAAATATATTTTAGAGAGACATTATAATAATATTATTTTTATGTAAAAATCGTTTTATCTGAATAAATGGCTCAAATTTATCTGAGTATGTCAGAAAGATTATATCACATTTAAAGTATGTCACAAAGAAAAATTTTCATGTTCAGATTTGTTCTTGCCTTTTTAGGGTGTAAAAAAGAAGAAAATTCATGTAAAAATAGTGTGCCCCCCCCCCCGAATTTTTTTTTTTCTGGCCGCCTAATTGGCGTTTATTTGTAGAATTGCTCATATATACATATTATATATTCATATATATTCACTGCTTTGCAGATTTCCAATTCCAACGCATTATTATTTTCCGTGATGGCTCAGGGGATAGAGTGATCGCCTTCCAATGGGATGAATCGTGTTTGAAACCCAGCGATGGCTGGTCGATACAAGTTCCGCACCCGGCTCACACCGACCACAATGCTAACGTAAAATATCCTCAGTGGTTGACAAACCATTGGTTAAGGTTCCCTTTCTGTCACTCTAACCATGAGAAATTACTTGGTTTTCCACTCCATGTAAGCAAATGCGGGTTAGTTCCGTCAAAAAACCGTCCACGAAGGTAAATTTTTCCCAATACTTATTCCAAGAGTTCCCTAGTCTTCTGGATTAAGTTACAAATTAAAAGGCTACGAAGTTGAGCATTGGTATTCATAAACTCAAAATTGAGTCGACTGTTCAACGACGGTTAAAAGATACATTCCTTTTATTAATATTTTGATTTCTTCTTCTTCACGTGTCCAATCGCTTACGATAGAGCTATGGTGGCTGGAATGAAGCGTTCGCTTCCCTATAAGGTGACCCAGGTTCGAATATGAATGGTGTCTGACTGGGGCAAATTCAGCTCCCGACACGCATTGACTACTATCCTGACGTAAAATATCTCCAGTGGTAGACGAATCATGGATTAGAACTCATTTGCCATCGGGCTAACCATGGGGAGTTTTCGTGTTTTCCCTCTCCATGTAACGCAAATGCGGATTCGTCCCATTTAAAAGTCCTCCGTGAAGGCTAGTTTGTCCCAATACTTTACCAGGGTTTTTCTTGTCTTCTGGGTTGAGTTCAAAATTACAAGCCTACGTAGTTGAACATTGATATACTCAGAATTAGGTCGGCTGTTTAACACTGGTTATGAAAATAAAATCGTTTGCAATCAAATTCGGTACGTAATCAATTTCGTTCCAATGTCAAAAAATCACATCTCCTTTCACTCAACAGAAACGTCCTAAAATACTGAAATTCGGCTTTAACCATACTTCAAAAGACACCACTCACCGAACAACATCTGGATCCAAACTAGTAAAATTACTATCCGAACAAAAAGTTATTTCTATTTAAAATGAAACAAAAATCAATTGTATATTACAATATTCAAAAATAAATATTAATGATCAATGCAGTTTTCTGAATAATTTAAAATAAAATGCATAGTAGTTTAAAAATATTTTTTCAATCATTAATATTTACTGAAGAAAAATTTCTAAAGCCATTTTTCTTTTCAACATTTTTCCCGTTTCTCTATACAAACTGTTTCACTATTATATTTGATTTTGGAGTTAAGTAAACAGCTCGTCGGTGAAACTTTTAATCTGAGAAGAGATCGAAACGGGTGCTTAAGAAAACGGACTCAGAAAAAATACACCTTTTCGATTTTCAACCCAAATTTAACAACTAAACGGAAAAAACCACATTAAGCATAATCATCGCCGGGTTAAGTTCCGGACTTTTAGGTTAGAGGTTATTATGTTAGAAATATATTTTTAAGACATCTTTTCGTATTCAGAACACTAACGATGAAGTGGTTTTTTTAAAAAAAAAGAAAATCGAAATTCGTTTTATAAATTAATAAGACCCATGAAAATTTTGTAGAAAAATCTATTAACTTTTAACATCTTTTCAAAAACGACAATTTCTTAAAAAAAAAATTAGCTAGGTGATTTAAACAAATGGAAGATACCACATTACGAATTCATTCAAATAGTTGCGTTTTATTCTTTAAAAAAAATTTTTTTACATGAGAGGTATCTAATACTATGTCCATGTTTGTAAATAACTATGTCAATTTTTTTAAAATAATTATTCTGAGGTATATCTATTTTTCAAATGCGCTTTTTCTGAGCTGTGTCTTGCTTACTATCGGGCTATATCCTCAAATATTCTCTGGATAAATTGATTTAATTTTTTTCATTTTTTCAATATCTTAAATATATTTCTATCTTACTTTTTTTTTCTAAACATTTTTTTTTTGCTCATTTGCTTATAATTTTTAGCTTCTAAACATAATTACATAATTAATATTTTTAATTGGAATGGAAAAATTAATTTTAATTTGGAAAACAAGAAATTTTTCCCTTAAACCTTCAAGGGACAACATTCTCTTTATTTATTAAAAATACCTTTTGAAAAATAAATCATTATAATATTTAGGAACAATTGCTAATGATTAATAAAATATTAATGAAGATATCATATTTTGCATAATTAAAAGCATTTATTGAATGTAAATTAATGGGTTCATTCAACAATTAAAAACATGTATTTTCATTTTTTATGGTTAAGAAACTCTAAATCAGCAGTTCGCAATTTTTTTTCAGCTATGGAACCCTAAAATGACCGAACTTCTTTTAGCAGAAACCCGGCATTATAAAAAATTCATCGCATAATAATAATAATAATGATTATTAATTAATTTGTAGAATGAAATATTTTAAATGATGAGTTTGTTCTTGGTGCACGCATGGACTGAAAATGGCTGAAATACGCAATATTGGTTTAAAAAAAAAAATTATAAATGAATGTTGAGAATAGTTATCAGAGAGACGTAACTCTTTATTCTTGATTTTGGCTATTTTATTTTGAATTGATAAAACCAACGAGAAATGTTAATGGAATTTCTTAAAAATGCATATCTTTTAATAATTTATTCCAGAAACTGTAATTGAAAAAAAAATTCCTTCCACAAAGTTTAAGGTTCTGTTAAGTACCGCTGCTCTAAATGATCCTTTCGATTGAACCTTGACTTCAAAAATAGTGTATATAAGCGACCATGGCTTGCAAAAACAATAGATGATATATGCGAACAATCGTGATCTTCTTATATAAACATTTTGAAAATGTTTATATAAGAAGAAAATATTTTTTTCGCCGTTTCAGATTTAATAATCCGAATCAGATCGCTGGCTGAGAGTTGCATCTAGTTTACTTCTGAATTGAGGTGAGTGGATAGAATAAAATAAAGAATAAAATTAATCGAATTAGGATTTTGTGCAAATGAAAAATTATTTTAAACTTTGAACATGGTTAAAGGGTCATTCTCTTCTATAGCGGTTCATACACTTCTGATTTCCGTTGGCCTGATTTGTGAAAAAAGATTTACCGCAAAACACTCACCCATCGAGTTCTCCATTTTATTTAATGTTGATCAGAAATGCATGAACTGCATTCAGTGAGAATGGCCTTTATGGAGGCCAAAGGCATCTGATCTTATAAAGAGCAAAAATAGACAGCGTAAAACGCGTCAGAACTTTTTGAGGTAGTAAACAGTAAACAATCAATCTTTTTAAATTTGTTTTGTGTTTTTCAATCTGCTGAGATTTTCATTATGTGTGTTGAATAAGGGCTTCTATTTTACAAACTCTAGATTAAAACTTTCTCCATTTAATTAAGTGGTACTTTCTAATGAGTGGCGATCTCCAATAATTGCGATTAAACATGTTCACATTGAAGAAAATAATGTCCAAAGATACTAAGCATTTAATGCAATAAATTTTCAAAGAAAAGCAGTAAAAAAATCTTATACCACAAAAAAGTCTTGCCCATCTAAAGTATGAGATAAAATTTACTCTAAACATTTGGTTTAACTTAACACTTTGGTGTAACACAAATATATTCATTTTGTCAGCAGAAATGTTGTTTGAACATACTTAACTGCCATCATGTTAAAATGAAGCCTTAATCCCACTGTAGATGTTAAAATGTTTTTATAAAAAAGTAATATTTAGTAAATTCAAATTGAAAGGAATTCTTTTGCGTGTTGTAATACATTCTTGAACACTGCTTAGATATGTTTTTTATGTTTATTCTGGAGAGCTGACTTATCACTGCTGGACTTTGAAAGGACATAGAAAAGTACTTTGAATAAATATTCTTTTATATTTATTTATACAAGTGAAAAACTTCACTCAGGCAGTATGGGTGAAAAACCTTATCAAGTTAACCGTAATTTTAATAAACTTGATCTTGTTCATACCAATGAGAAATCTTATTCATGCCATGTGTGTGATAAATCTTTCTCCAAGAAATCTCATTTATTTCAACACTCTATTGTTCACACTGGAGAGAAGCCTTATTCATGCAATGTGTGTGATAAATCTTTTACACATAGATTTGGTTTAAATAGACACGCTCTTGTTCATAGTGGAAAGAAAGCCTATACATGCAGTGTATGTGATAAAACATTCTTACTGAAATCACATTTAAATAGTCACACTCTTCTTCATACTGGTGAGAAACCTTATTCATGCAGTGTGTGTGGTAAATCTTTCACACATAAGTTTGGTTTAAATAGACACACTCTTCTTCATACTGGAGAGAAACCTTATCCATGCAGTGTGTGTGATAAAACATTCTTACATAAATCACATTTAAATAGCCATATTCTTCTTCATACTGGAGAGAAACCTTATTCATGCACTGTGTGTGATAAATCTTTCACACAGGCATCTGGTTTAAATAAACATATTCTTCTTCATACTGGAGAGAAGCCTTATTCATGCAGTGTGTGTAATAAATCTTTCACACAGAAATCTAATTTATACCAACACTCTCATGTTCATGCTGAGGGGAAAAGAGAGAAACCTTATTCATGCAGTGTGTGTGGTAAATATTATCTTAATAAAAGAAATTTAATCAGACATTCTGTAGTCCATACAGAAAAAAAACCTTTTTCGTTAGACATGAAAGTTTCAATTTCCAGTTAATAACCAGTGGTCATACTCTAATTACTCAATGTTTACTTTTTCCTCAAATAATAAGTCCGGTGACCAGTATAGATAGGTCCTGTTCATTTTATAGCCACTATTTGCCAACCTTTTTACTTGGATTAAACTATATATTTAAAAGGAAAAAAATTCATATTTGAAATTATCTATAAATATGCTATAAAATTTTGTTAAACATTCTGACTTTAAATTTACCTATATGTAATAACTTTGAAATATGTTTATTTCAAGCTTCATTTTCCACCCTGTGATATTGAACCAAGAAACTCTCGATCATTTTATAATGGTCAATATAATCAAGAAAAAGAGTTCTATGTAAAAAAATTAATTTATTGCTTAATTTACTTCAATTTAATTTTAAAATTTCACTTGTTGTTATAATTTACTCTGTAAAAATTGTTATTTTAACTTGATCATGTTAAGTCTTTAAAAATTATTTTGTATTTTGTTCATGTAAATAGTACTTAAAAATATTTTGAGTTCTTAAAAAGTACTTAAAAGGTGCTTATTTTTTGTAGAAAGATTTGGCTATGCACCCTGATCTAGTTTGTTGGTGGAAAAGGTGGTGATGGGGTGATTAATTTAATACTTTTTCAATGGTGGAAAAGCATCAAAACTTTTCTCTAAAACATATTGATATTTACATCTTTCTATATTGATGGTATCAACTGGTATTGATATTTTTGCTCGCCTAGTATAATGATTTTAAAAGTCTGGCTTTCGAATTTTATAGATTATGAGTTGACCCTCAACACTTAGCTTCAGAACGTTGAATATTAAAATAATTGGGTGTCGAAAAAGTCAATTCACATTTGTTGGGGGGAAAAGATGTAAAATTGGATCTTTCAAAACTTTAATTATTTTTTGTATTCCAGTCACAGTGAGAAAAATATTTCTGATAATAAAAATAATTTAATCATGCAACTCAACGATATTTTACTATCTTTTTTTTTTTAATGAAAAATAATTTAAACCCTTATGATACCGAAAATCATGCAGATTACCCTGGTTTAAGATGTAGGGTGTGGTTTGAGGTTAAATTTTTTATTTATTCATAAGCAATATTTTTTGCATTTTTAAGAAATATTTCTCATTAAAATATCTCTCTTCATTATTTAATGCAGTATATTTGGAAAAAAATCAGCATCACATTTCGTATTTATATTATATTTTTAAGAGAATAAAATTGCATTACTGTCCCTTGTCAAAAACAGACTTTTCTGAACGTTTTAAGTAATTTACTATATTCTGATATACTATGACTGCCTACTTGAATATGTATAATAAATATTCTTAGAATAATTTGTGTATTTTGTTCAATACTTTATTCTGTATATGTCCCTCATTTTTTGTCATTTCTGTCACAAATACGAAAAGTATCAGTAAAACACTATAGATAACTCTATGAATAAAACATAACGTCCAGGTTACAAAGAACACTCTTCCTTACAGAACACTAAAGTTTAATTGCAGAACCATTTCTTTTAGGGTCGATTAGCTTACTTTCATTATAAAAAAAATGTTTGGGTGACTTTATTGAATGTAATTCCTGTCCCCCTCATCAAACAAATTTAAGTAAACAATTTTTAACTTGTATAAAATCTAATTTTTTGTAAAATATGGGTAGTTTTATTAAAGAAATTAAACAGTTTTTCTGTTTGGAAAAAACTATTGTTTTTAAATTATTCTCCCGACTTAAAATGCGATTTATAGGGACAGTAATTACCTAAGGGACTCCTACTTACTACATGAAAAGCTTTTAATGTGTTTGATTATGTTATTCAATTTTTTTTTTGTCAGATTTCAAACAGTAATGAAAAAATATTTTTTGACAATCAAAACTTTGTTAGTAAACATAAGAATAAAAGAGTTCAATTTATGACTGATATTAATTTTGAGATAGAGTTAAAATGATCTACTTACAAGAGTTTAGAGATAGTTATAAACCTGGTAACAAAATTTACAGAGTTAATCAATAGCATCTTCATAAATCCAAATTTGTCTTGGATCTCAACGCAATCAAGCTAAGATTTTTATTGTAATGAATTAACTTAATAAAGAGCAAGATTGGAAAATTTATCTGATCTCCACTGGCCACTACAGGTCAATTTATTCGTGGCCATGTTTCTCTTTCCACTCTCCACTTTTTTAGTTAAGATTTCCTTAATAATGATTTTGCTTCTAAATTGCTATAAAAATATATTTATTTCCCTCCTTAGTTATTTATATAAGATATTATAATAAAAAATATGTATATTATTATAATAACACATCATGTTTTAAGGGGGGGGGGAAGATTCGTAATAGAAAATTCATTACCATGCAACTTGTCAAAAATAGAATTAAAACATACAAAGAAGCTATTAAAAATGAATGTTTTTATCCGCATTTTGTGGGGGCTTTTCCATGAACTAGGAAGTGATGACGATGGGGTGTCAAAAGACAAAAAGAGGCGGTGGGGAATCTTAAGCGGGGCTCAAACAAATTAGTTCAAAATATTTAATTTAAAAAATATTTTATACTTCATGCTTTTCTCACATCATTTTTTTCAGAAGTGTGTTTCTGTCTGGAGTTAAATATCACTAATTTTGATACCATATTGTGCAGATCTGCAACAAAGAAAAATTATTCTCGCTGTCACCACTCTTTCGGAAAATTTCCACACTTTTTCCTGCAAAATTTTAAATTTGACATATGTTTAACAAAACGTTTACAGAACATTCTGATATGAAAACGTTGTTCATGTATTGATTGGCTTTTGAATTATTTAAATGTTAAATTCAATTTTCTCTTCTGTACTGCGTAATTGTTCAGTTTTGCAAATAAAGTTATAAGAAAATTTTTACAAGCATGTATTGCACGTGCTCCGAAATGGTTTTGCCCATTAAATTGTGAAATTCGTCCCCTCCCCCTCCAATTGCTACATAGTCTAATTTTACAGATAAAATAAAAAGGATTATTTTAATTTGGGGGTTCGGTGTTATTATATGTGTAAATAACTATAGAGAGATTTCTAAAATTCTCTCTATAATAGGCGGTCGCAACGCTCAATATTTGCGATTCATAAAATTCGTAACTTTATACCACTAAAATCTTTTAGTTTTAAAGGTACAATGAGTATCAAAATGACATGCAATAAATAAGCTTTAATAAATAGGTAGAATGCATGAAATAAACTTTTAACTAGCATTTTTTAAATAATTGTTAGTTTAAATAATTTGGAAGAAAAATTTGCATTACAATTTTTAAAAAAACTGCTTTTTCAATTTTTCTCTTTCTTTCTTGTTATGACTATTTTTTTTTCTTTTTTTCACAATTGCAAACTTATATATTTTAATAAACAAAATTATACATTAGTTTTTCAAAAAAAAAAAACATTATTTTCTTCTCTTTTATAATATTTTTATAATAAATTACAATTTGCAGCACAAACAGGGCAATAATTTTTTTTTTTCAAATTTAATAATTTATTTCTTTTTAGAAAATGGTTTTCAATCGTTGTGTTATATTGAACTGGATTTGTAAAAAAATTCTCTGCAATTAATTTTTTTCCTTTTATTACCCTCTTACATTAAACCCAACTCAGAAGACATGGATGCCAAGTAGTCATACTTTATTTAAGAATTTCATGCTAGAGCTTTTAGTGACACAATTTCACTGTTGTTTACTCGTTGCAAATATTTTTAATACTTTCAATTAAACACATTTTTAATTTCAAAATATTCTCAATTGTTTTTATATTTGGCGCTGGATTTTAGTTTTTGCCTTATCATTTACTATTGTGTAAGCAAAAAAATTATGATAAAATCATTCTGAAAAATATTTTTTTTCAAGTGCCATAAAAATTTGTAAAAGCTTTTTGAATTAGTATTAATTGCATCAATCAGGATAACTTAAAAATTTATTTGAATAAAACCAAAAAAAAAAAAAAAAAAAAAAAAANAACTAAATACGAAAAAAAAACACTAGTATAATAATGAATAAAACTGAATATATTAGTTAATATTTAAAAATTAATAATACTTATCTAATCTTTTTAAAAAAATTCTCAAAACAGAAAAAAAAATGCTTGATTTTTTTTCTTCCTAAAATTTGTAATACTAACAATAAGTATTTACAAAAGTTCAAACGTCAAACAACAGTTTAAGAAATAGCTAAAAAGTCTTCTTTAGTCAAGCATTTTTTTAGTACAATTTCTAACAAAATTTTTAAAACAATGTGATTTTAGAAATTTGTCAATGTTCATTTTAACAAATTTTATACTTAAAATATTACTTAATTTTTTTAAAAAAAATTTCAAGTATATTTCGGTATTATAGTTATAAGACTAGAAATATAAATAATTTTTTCTTGGAATATTTGGAACGGGAAAATTAAGGTGGTGTTAGTAGTTTAACAGGATGCAAATATCAATTAGTTTTCACTGAAATCATTTTTAATAACAAAGTTCTCTCAATTGTTTTTCTGATTGATGCAGGATATTTTTTTCTTATGATTTTAACATTCTGTATGCAAATTAATTATGCAAAAGAAATTCTCTTTTTTTACACGTCGCATACATTAAGATAAAAAGTATTATTTAAAAAAAAATATATCACTAGTTTAATAATTACAAATGAATATTTCTAGAATAACTTATCTGATATTTAATAGAGAATCTTAAAACAGAAAAGAAAATTATGCTTAAGTTTGTTTTTTTTCGCCCTAAAATTTGTTATTTATCATTTTATTAAAGAGTAAGTATTTTAAAAAGGTCAAATATTAAACAGAAGATTAAGAAAAAACTAAAACGTTTCTCTTATTCAATTACTTTTTTAATGATATTTCTAACAAGAAAAATTTTTAAAATGTGATTTTGGAAATTTTTTAATCTTAACAAATTTTATTCCTAAAAATAATACATAATTTTTCAAAAAATAAATTTTCGAATATATTATGGCATTATAGATATAAGAGTAAAAATATCTTTTTGTCTTAGAAAATAAAAGATTAAATTTTCGCATTTTAAAGTATGAACAGAAAAATAAAAAAAATAATAAAAATGTTTCTTATTTATGCATCTAAATTTATCTGCAACTTAATAATAATTTAAAAACGATTATATCGAAAAAATTTCCGTTCTTCATATTCCATGCTTTTTATTACCCACTTGTATTCTACCCAACTCAAAAGACAAGTGAAAATAAATGAAATTATGTTTCTTAATTATGCATCTAAAGTAATCAACTAATCAATCTCAAAAAACGATTATATTGTAAAAGCTTCCGTTCTTTAAAATATCTAATACAAAATTGTACAGCGGATGAAAAATCAGTATACAATTTATAATAATTCTTATTTATATTATATACGAATTAGTTAAAGTAATCCTATTTATTTATTATGTACTAATCTCTGTTATAACTCACCATTTTTTTTAAAAGAAAGATTGCAAAATTTTACTAAAAATCTAGTTTTTTTTTCTTCAAACTATGATGCATTTTTTCTCTAAATATTTTGAAAATATTGAAAGGTAGTTAATATAAAAGTTAATAAAAACACGGCAATAATTATACTAAACATATTATGGCTAAGAATACTCACAAATTTTTAGAAATTTTTTTTAAACGTTTTATTTAAAGTTGTGAAAGATTATTATAGATTTTATTATAAGTTCTGCAAGAAACTAATTATTCAATCGATTTATTATATGAAATAATAGATTTGTGAGAGAAAAAAATGTGTCTGAAATGCATTCATAAAACATATAGGTAAATGATAATAAAAAATCATGAAATATCTGGGTAAAAATTATCTTTGAAATCGGAAATCTAATTTAATTCCAGTGTCAGACGCGTTCTATTCGAACTTTCGAATCGCTTTCACCAGCAAATTGTTAGGTGGAAGACATTCGATAGATGGGAGGAAAAATGAAGATCGTAGCCAGTTAGCAAAATCCGTTCGAAAGCGCGAGGTTTCAGGTTTTCCCTAGGAGTAGAAACGTGACAACAAAATGTCATTTTTTTTATCCCCAGCTCGTTCGATGGTTGCGAATTTAGAGCTCTTGCTGCTCTTTGGTATCAAGACTAAAAGGCGATCCATTTTTGCACCGGATAGTCATGTGCGATGAAAAGTGGATACTTTTTGATAATCGTAAGCATTCGGCACAATGATTGGACAAAGATAAAGTGCCAAAACAAAACCAAATGCCGAGTATATACACCAAAAGAAAAAAAAACTAATGGTGTCTGTTTGGTGGTCCTGGTCCAGCACTTGTGTTATACACTATAGTTTTATGAGACCTGTGCAATCGATAACAGGGAACCTATAATGTGAACAGTTAGAAGAAATGATGAGGCAGCTGCAAATTAAGCAGCCAAGATTGGTCAGACCAATCCTCCTGCAGGACAACGCTCGACCACACATTGCAAGATCGACGTTTGTTAAAGTACAGGAACTGGGCCTGGAAACCTTTTGTCACCCATCGTACTCGCCAATCGTGCTAACTGATTACCGTAAACCGGGGCGAGTCTACCCATTTTTTCAGTTTGTCAACTTTCATGTGGTCAAACTTTTGTAAATATTAAAAAAAAAAAGGGTTTTAATAGGTGTTTCGGAATCGCTATTTATCCCTCTTTAAAGCTGTGAAATCGATTTAAGAAAATATTAACAGTTACGCTGTTACTGTATATTTTTATAGAATTGCTGACAAATCTCTCGTAAGGGGCGAGTCTACCCATTCTACTAAAATGAATGTTAACATTGTAAATAATCAAATTTTACTATTAAATTGTTATTTTAGTTACTATATAGGATATTTATGAAGTAAAATTCATAACTTTATTATATATTCCATTTTTTTATTCATAAAATAACACAAATTGAGTATTTGATCGATTATCACATTTTGATCACAGTTTTGTTTTTATAATCATTAACATTATAAAATAACATTTTTTTCTGATTATTGTTGATAAAAATAAATTAAAATTAATATAAATTTACAATTAAATAATTAATAAATAATAATAATTAAAGATTATTAACAAAATCGAAATTCAAACATTGGGAATCATGAAAAATCCTTTTCCCATTCTTTTGGGAGGTAATAATAATTTATAAATAATAATTTATTTAACTTGCATTAAATAAAAAAAGTTAATTTTGTAATATAAAAATTGAAAAAATAGGTAAAATAAGCATATTTTATCTTTACATTTATATTTAACCTATAAATTTTCTTATTAATGATAAATTTATCAATGCAGAATTAAAATAATATACTCAAATTCATTTAAAAAGACTTAATTTTAATATAAACAAAGTTCTAAATTATATTATTATGCTTTATTAAAACTAAATACGAATGGGTAGACTCGCCCCGCAAATTCTGGCTTTTTGTTTGCAACAGCAAAACTTACATTCTTTTGGGGTTTTTTTCATATAAAATTAATGTAATCTTAGTCTTAGATAAGTTTATCACTTAACCAAAGTGAAAATAGTAATAATAATAATATACTTACGGAGCACCAACTAAAAGTTTGCTGATTTTCAATACAAATCTCTCAAAAGACGTTTGAACAGGTCGGTTAAAAAGACACCAAATAAATAAAAACGGATCAAACTACTACAGCGCCATCTTCCTTAGAGTCTGAACTAAGTCCTCCGTCGGTAAAAAAAATTTATTTGCAATTTAAAATAGTGAAAATTAAATAAAACTAAAATGGGTAGACTCGCCCCTGGATGGGTAGACTCGCCCCGGTTTATGGTACCATTTTTTCCGAGCGTTGGACAATTTTTTGTAAGGAAAAATATTTAATTCCCAACATGCGGTGGAAAACGCATTTCGGGATTCCATCACCAGCTGCTCGCCAGATTTTTTCACTAGCGGTATTAATAAGCTATCGTTAAAATGGCAATGTTGTATTGATAGTTTAGGCGCATAGTTTGATTAATTATGTTATTTCTTGCCCGAGATATAATAAACCAAACTTTCTGTCTCAAGTCGGCGGACGTTTCATACTTAATGACCCGATATATATATTGAAGAAATAGATAAATATATTATTCCAAATCAATGTATACGTATGTGTATTATTGTATGTGTACCAATTATTCCATGAACCTACTAAAAATAAAATTTAAAAAAGCAGATGTATAATCACATTCTATCGGAAACATGCTTTCATAAAACTTAACATTCGTTGAATACAATGTTTTATTCAAATCTCTTTGCTAAATAACGAATAAATTTTAAGACAGCTTAAAAAGAAACATTGTATTTCATAATAAAAAATAAAAAAGATTAACATTCGGCTATCAGTGGTAAAATATGAATGAAATTTTTGCGTTACGCTTGCGTAAGTTAAGTTCCTCGTAAGTTAACCAATTTTAAATATTAATCGTCCTATTTAAATATGCATACATTATCTATAATTCAAAACTTTTTCATCCACAAATAAATTAAATAATTATTAAAGATTAAGGTTTGCATGGAATTATCTTAGGATAACTGAGTTTCATGAATCGGTGAATTGTTTTTTTTTTTTTAATTGCTCAATTAGTTTTAAAGAAATGGCTAAAAATGCAAAAATTGTAATTAATAAGGGGTACATTAAAATCAAGAATCCAAATATATAAAAAAACATACGTTTATTTAGGTGTTTGCTTTCATACCTTACTCAATAATTAATAACATATAATTGGCATATTTGAGGTCACCCCCAAAAAACATTAGGATTGACACTTAGGACGTGAAAATCCGATCATAAGAACAAAAGTTATTCAGGGTCATTTATATATATATATATATACATACATACATACAATGCTCAAAATAAAAATCGGAACAGCCCCAGAAACCCATTACTTAAGGTCTAATGATCGGATCTTCTCGTTCAAGGACTCAATGGTTTGAGGAAGTGATCTCAAATATGCTAATTAATTAGCGATTATCGGTTGATCTTTTAAATTACGAAATATGACACAAAGAGGTACTTTCTCTGAATTAAGATACCCTATTTGACGGATTCAGATTTCTAACCTCCAAACTATAGGGGTACCCACGTGGGTACCCCTATAGTTTGTACAATCTGCGAAGGGCAGATTGTACAATCTGCGAAATATGATCCCAATAGGGAAGCGATCCAAAAAATAAGTTTAGACACATTTATGTTAATTTTTCTTAAGGCGTATTCCCCCCTATTTCGAGAACTTTTTAAGCGAAGTGAAAAAATTTTACACACAATTATAAAATTCGCATATCTAAAAATAATTTCATGCACAAAAAAAAAATAACTTTTAGTTTATATTTATAAATTTTTATTATTTTATTCAAAAATAGTCGAAAAAATTTGGAATTTGCAAGGGAAAATTTTTTTACACTATTTTAAAGTAAGCAATTTTTCTTGTCAAAATGCAAAATTTGAACGAAGTCAATCGTATAGTTATATAATCGTATATATAATATATAATCGTATAATGGTATATATATTTCGTTCCTGAGAAATCAAATTTTAGTTATAGTTCATAATTCACAATAAGTCGTAAGCCCCAAATTTCTTTTATTGCTAAGGATATTGTAGATATTCTTGATTTTAAGAATAATGCAGATACTCTTGTTAACTACTTTTAACAAAAATATATATCTTTTCGCAATTTCGTTTCATTATTTCCATTCAAACGTTTCCTCCATTTCCGTTCAAAATTCCTTCAACCAAGCTCTTGGCAATTAAATTCACTTGGCGTTCATTCATTTCTGCTAACCACCAAAGCAGAGGTGTGATATAAAGTTCGGCATTCAAGACAGTTAATTTTCTCAGGCCTCATCTACCAGCTATTCTACAATCGAGCAAAAAGAGTGAGTGTAAAACGTTACAGAACAAAACAATAAAAATTTTAGATTTTGTTAATATAATTTTGACTACGGTAATAAACTAATAATTCACTTCATTTATCGCTTTTTTTACTGCATGTTTTTATTTTTAATACGCGATTTTTAACGATTTACCTATTCCTACTGTGTTTTGATTTAGGGATTCCAACTTGCTGAACTTCCTTCAAATTTACTGAATAAATAGTTTTTTGTTTTGGAAAGAAAAATTTGCAAATAAAATTTATCGAAATTTTTTTTTTATTCAACCTGAAAGTAAGAGTTTTTTTTTTGCTAGTGTGATGAAACGTAATTATGCAGGTGTATTATTTAAATTGACTAGTATATACAGCAAAATAAGTTAAAACTAACATAATAGTGTTGTTGCTGTAAAAAAGACTTTTTCATAGTGTGCGCATGAAAATTTGATAAATGAAATTGTATTTTAACACCTTCTTTCATTCTGATGAAAAGTTTTACTTGTTCAGAATATGTTATACTAAAACATTCAACTAGATTTTAAGTTTACATAAACCTTCCTTGGTTCACATTTTTGAAAATCTTATTTGTGTAATATGTCTGGAAACTCTAACTCAGATAAGCCTAATTTAAACAACTCTGAAGAAAAACCTTATTCATGCGATGTATGTTATAAAACATTCAAAAATAAAATTTATTTAAAAAATCATTGTTTTGTTCATACCGGTGAGAAACCTTATTCATGTAATTTGTGTGGTAAATCTTTCACTAAGAAATTTAGTTTAAATTATCACATTCTTGTTCATACTGGAGAGAAGCCATTTTCATGTAGTGTGTGTAATAAAAGATTCTCAAGGAAAACTAATTTAATGGCACATTCTGTTGTTCATACGGGTGAGAAACCATATTCATGCAGTGTGTGTGATAAACGTTTCACGCATAAAAGAAGTTTAAATGAACATTATGCTGTTCATACTGGAGCAAAGCCTTATTCATGCAGTGTCTGTGATAAAACATTCTCACGTCAAGCATATTTAGATAGCCACTCTTTTGTTCATACTAAAGAGAGACCTTTTTCATGTCATCTGTGCAATAAAACATTCTCACGCCAAACTCGTTTAGATAAGCACTATTTTGTTCATACTGGAGAAAAACCTTTTTCTTGCAGTGTCTGTAATAAATCTTTTACACAAAAATCTTATTTAGATGATCACTTTTTTATTCATACTGGAGAAAGACTTTTTTCGTGTGATGAATGTCATAAAACATTCTCACGCCAAACTCATTTAGATAATCACATTTTAGTACATACTGGCGACAAACCTTTTTCGTGTGATATGTGTGATAAAACATTCTCAAATCAAACTCGTTTAGATAAGCATTATTTAGTTCATACTGGAGAAAAACCTTTTACTTGCAGTGTTTGCAATAAATCTTTCACTCAGAAATCTTATTTAGATAATCATTCTTTTCTTCATACTGGAGAAAGACCTTTTTCATGCAGTGTGTGCGATAAAACATTCTCACGTCAAACTCATTTAGATAGTCACTTTTTTGTTCATACAGGAGTGAAGCGTTTTGCATGCAGTGTGTGTGATAGATCTTTTACACGGAAAGCTGATTTAAATGAGCACTATCTTTCTCACACAGGAGAGAAACCTTATTCTTGCAGTGTGTGCAATAAATCTTTCACACGTAAAAGAAGTTTAGATATCCATTATGTTCTTCATACTGGAGAGAAACCTTATTCATGCAGCGTGTGTGATAAAACATTCTCTCGGAAAATTCATTTAAATATACATTTCCGTCTTCATTCTGGAGAGAAACCTTATTCATGCAATGTGTGTGGTAAATCTTTTTCACGGAAACCAGATTTAAATGAGCACTCTCTTGTTCATAGTGGAGAAAAACCTTTCTCATGTAGTGTGTGTGACAAAGCATTCTCACGTAAATCTTATTTAAATAAACACTCTGTTGTTCACAGTGAAGAGAAACCTTATTCATGCAACGTGTGTTGTAAAGCATTCTCAAGGCAATCATATTTAACAAAACACTGTCTTCGTCATTGTGAAAAGAAGCCCCATGCAGTATGTGAGTGATCTCTTGTAGTTTAATACACTTTTGTGATGAAACATTAGATTCTTTAGTAATAAATGTAAAAACATTAAAAAAGCCTGTTTTTTTTTTTTTTTTTTTTAAGGATTTAAATAAAAAAATTTATTATTTTATTTCATTTTCTGCAACTCTGTTTAAATTTCAGATCTCCATTTTACATTTTGAAAATTGACTTTATTATGAAGAGAATGTCTTTTGATCACTTTATTTGGAGATTTCAAAACAACTCATCTGGATGTTTTTTCTTCCGATTTATTACTGATTCAATGGCTAATCATGTTTTTTTTCGTCCTAATCATAAAATTTATGTTTTTTAGGTGCATTGTAAAGTATAATTTTATGTTTTTATTGCAGACTGATTTTTGGATTAAAAAAAAATATATATTAGAAATTTAGCAGCATAGGCTCAAAAGAACCAACACCCACCTATCAACAAGAAACAGTGCCCTTCACATTCTTAAAAAAATTAATAAATAAAAATTAAAAATATAAATTAAGATTTTGGCAAAAAATGATTTTGAAATCTTATGGTCTGAAAATTACCGATCATTGCAATTTATTTTTGTGCTATTAAATGTTTATATTGATAGTGCTGTAAAAGGATTTTTAATAATTTTTTGTAAATTTTTTGAAAAAACTAAATGCGAAATAAAAAATAAAGTAGTGGTTTATTTTCGTCCATTTATACCCATTTAAATTTACAACTACATATAATTTTTACTACAAAATTCCTTGCTATCCACTTGACACACATTTATAATGCATTTATGCACATAACTATTCTAACTGAAAAAAAATTTCTGCTTATTCAATAGAATATTTATATTGGTGTAGTATTTTCAAAAACGGAGTAAGCTAAACTACTCAAATATATAAAAAATTCAAATATATACATACAATGTTCTAAAATGGTTGCTGATTACAAAGACTGATATTAGTGTAGTACGCATTTTCATTTAATATTTCTTTAAATTGTAACAAAAAATAATTTTCGAACTATCAAAATAAGAATATTAGTAGCAAAGTATAATTTTAAAAGCAATAAATTTAATTTTTTTTTTCCTAAAGGAAAACTAAAAATTATAAGTATCATTTTAGAGCATCGAAAATACATATAAAAATTGAAACATTTAACTGAACTACGGTTAACTAAAGTGAATATTCCTCAAGATTGACTAATGATGAAAAGAAAAAGCCCTGATGTATTTTATTTGAAACTTTTTCTTTAAAATTTTGTGCCTAGATAGAATATCCTTGAGTCCTGAATACCGTGGACATAGCTCTATAGTTGCTTTCCTGAGAAAAATGAGTGTGAATTAGCAAGTTGTCAAACATAGCCCCTTTCCTTTCAGGTTTTGTTTGGCCCATTCATCTAGTTCATGGGTTTTCCCACCCTCACCTACCTAGCTACCGGTCATCTAAAAGGTTTGCTATTTTCTGAAGGAACTAAAATCTACCCCCTCTGCCCTAAATGCCATATACACCGGGCTTCCACCGATCATATCCTGGACTGTCTAGGATTTCTCTGGGAAGACATTTACTCTACTCCTCTTCATCAGGCCAGATGAGGATCAGCAACAACAAGGGTTCTATGAATCTCTCACTGCGTAGTTATTACTTAATCACTGATATCAACTATCCAGCCTTCTCTTCAAAAAGAACGCTCACATACGATATGGGGTAAATTATATGAACATTTATTGAACCGAAGCATAATACAATGGAGCAACAAAAAAAATTACAATAATCCGAATTGCACAAGGTCGTTCTTCGACTCATAAATCCTTCTTTTTTCCCCTGCTATTAAGACCTTATGTGGCAGAAAGTAAAAAGAGAGAGAACTTTATCTTTGGGACAAATTCAAAATGTCTTAGTTTGACTAATTCTATCCAAATAATATATTTACAAAGTAATAAAATAATGGAAAGGCCCACAGAATGTAATAGAAAGGTGAAGCAGATCAGTGATTTTAGAAGTAAGGCCCTGCTCAGCAAATCGAGCTCCTGTACAGAGGAGTCAGGGCTCGATCCTCGACTGCACCAAAACCCACCGAGTACATGCAATAAACATGCTCTAAATATCCATGGAATACCTGGAAAGTCCTTTGGTCGTTTGCTGAGCAGTACCATGGGTACAAGGATCTGGAAAAAATTTCCTTCCCCTTCAGATATGTGGCAAAATTGAGAAAGTGGCCTTACAAATGAGATCTCTTCTGCAGATGATCAAAATTGTGATGGTGTTCCTTTGAATCATCCTCAGGGATGTTTCCCAGACAGTAACCAATATCCTATTATGCATCTCCAGTTCCATGTAAGTAAAGTACTTACATACTATCTACCATGTATTGTAAAACCCATCCACTCATCTCAATATCCTAATGCGTCCCGCAGTGAACTGATCGTTAAGACACGGCTCCCAGCAGATCGCCAAAGTCAAGCATCACTGGCTGCAGTCCGTGTACGGGTGGGTGACCACTTGAATTAGTCTGCGTAGGGACCGAGGGTGTGCGGTATTGATCCTCGTTAAACTGTTCTACCGTAAAGTGCTCGACTTCGCGTGCAGGTCGTCGCGCTACCAAAGGGGGGTGCCCCACCGTCTCCAAAGACATGCCACCGATTGTGATGGCATGTCTTCGGATCATCCTCAGGGATGCTTTCCAGACCGTCGCCAATAACATATTTAGTGCCACGTAAATGAACTACAACAGCAACAATATCCTAACGTAATTAATAAGAGTGTAAAGAAAATACAGAGCTATAAGCTTATGCGCACAACTTGTCGCACTTTTCTGCAATCAAATGTAATTGATAAGCGAGCTATAAGCGCAAATCAGAAAAGAGCTGATAAATGCTCGTTTGTCAACATTCTTCAAGAAAAGAAGTAGAAACTTCTATTTAATGAATATTTTTAAAAAATTCATTACTTTTCATTCATTAATTAATTATTTTTCGACTTTCAAGGCTGAAAGAAACATACCCTATTTATGTTAAGCTTTGAAAAATTTCTAGTATTAATGCTGAAAAATAATATTTTATGGTGTACACTGGAAATAGGTGTTATTCTTGGTCTTAATGGGAAACGTGTTCATACTGTAAAAAACAATAGAAGGAGAGGCTGAGTATATGATGCAGTAAAACTTGCTCAAAAAGAGATAATAATATGACTTTTATACTACAGAAAATTTGTGAAGAATAATACTTCTTAGAGATATGATTTAAATAAACAAATATATTCGTGTCGTAAGCAGAAAAGCTGTTCATAAAACCGTCTACAGATGGAGTAGGACCCTGCAATCAAATAATTTTGCAGCAGAAGGTCACTTATCATTAACATTCTATTTCATATTGAATGAAGTCTTATTAATGCAGTTGTAAAACATTCACGTAACTAGCTCATTCAATTCCTCTTGCTCATAAAAATAAAGAACTTATTCGTGCAGAATGAGTAAAAACTCTAATACAACTCAGAGCAAATTAAATAAAAACTATTTTGCTCATAATGGAGAGAAACCTTATTCATGCAATGTGTGTGATAAATGTTTCACACATAAAAGATATTTAAATTCTCATTTTGTTGTTCATACTGGAGCAAAACCATATTCATGCAGAGTATGTGATAAATCTTTCACACAGAAGTCTGGTTTAAATAAACACAATATTCTTCATACTGGAGCGAAGCCTTATTCATGCAATGTGTGTGATAAATCTTTCACTTATAAATCTAATTTACACCAACACTATCTTGTTCATAGTGGAGAAAAACCGTATTCATGCAGTGTGTGTGATAAATGTTTCACACATAAACGAAGTTTAAATGATCATTCTGTTATTCATACTGGGGAGAAACCTTATTCATGCAATGTGTGTAGCAAATCTTTCACCCAGAAGTCTGGTTTAAATAAACACCTTCTTCTTCATTCAGGAGAAAAGCCTCATTCATGCAATGTGTGTGATAAATCTTTCACCCATAAATCTACTTTATGTCAACATTCTCTTACTCACAGTGGAGAGAAATCTTATTCATGCTGTGTGTGTGATAAATCTTTCACACATAAAAGGTGTTTAAAAAGACATTACATTCTTCATACTGGAGAAAAGCCTTATTCATGTAGTGTGTGTAATAAATGTTTCACTCATAAAAAAGGCTTGAAAGAACATTCTGTTGTTCATACTGGAGAGAAGCCATATTCCTGTAGTGTGTGTGATAAATCCTTTACATTGAAATCTAGTTTAAATAAACACATTCTTCTTCATTCCGGAGTGAAGCCATATTCATGCAGTGTGTGTAATAAATCTTTTGCACAGAAAAACAATTTAAATGAGCATTATGATATTCATACTGGAAAGAAGCCTTACTCTTGTAGTGTTTGTGATAAATCTTTCACTTCAAAGCCTAATTTAACTAGACACCTTCTTATTCATCGTGGAACTCATGCAGTGTGTGTGACAAAATATTCTCTAGATGAAGAAATTTAATTAATAATTTTTTTATTTCTACTTAAGATAAACTTTTTTTTTCCATGCAGTGTATGTGAGAGATCTTTCAAACGTAAATAATTCTGATTAGTAATCTTTGATTTAAATTAGGACTATCTTTCTCACCTGGACATGCATAGTATCTCATCTTTCTGATACTTGAGTTAAACCTTAATCTTACAATCTGCAATAAATTTTGAACACTTTCTATAATGTTAGTTTATGTAAAAGAAATTGAAATATTCAATATGTTATTCATACAAGAGTGGAACCTTAATCAAGCAGTGTGTGTGTGATAAAACTTTCTCACAGAAAATTCTTTTAAATTTACTTTTTGTCTTCATACTGGATATAAATTTTATGTATGTGATAAATAATTTTTACAGAAAATAGATTTAAGAGCTTAATTCATAGTGTAAGTAGTACCTTACTCATAAAATGTGGAAATTTTTTTAAAATAAAAACTCTGTATGATAATATATTATCATATCAATCTTATTTATCGACACTATTTTCATCCTTCCGGCATGAAGCCTCATGTGTGAGACATCGTTCATTGATTAACACTAGAAAGATTAAAAATTGCTGTGACCTGGAAATTCTGAGGGGGCGAGTGTGGCCCTTTTTAGATTATTTAAATATAGAACTAAAATATGTGTCTAAAAATATTATAAAAAATAATTTGTTTAAGACATAGTTGGATATTGATCGTAAGAAATGTGTGGGATATTTTTTTTTCCTATTTCGATAAGAATCTCTTACAATGGGCATAATGGTTTTTGTAATTGTGCCATTACAAATTTCATGCCTTAAATAATTTGAAATAATTATTCATCTTGAAACTATTTGGCTTTATTTTAAAATATGAAGATTATGTTAAAACTATTCAAATGTTCCTACGTTTAGTTTGCACAGAAAGTGTATTCTCAGCTCATGTACAACGAAACTGAAAAATATTTCCACATTAACAATTATAATATAATTTATATATTAATTATTCATGTAAAAACATAACATACATTTTAAAAGTAAGTCATTATTAAAAACTAATTTGCATAAATCTGTTTCCCAATACTAGTCAAATTTAATTATAAATTTTCTAGCATTAATTAAAATTTAAAAACATACCATTTTAATTATAAAACAAGACCAGAAAGATCGACAAATCTTATGATCTGAAAATTCATGATCATTGTAATTTATTTTAGTGCTATTAAATGTTTTTATTAATTGCGCTATAAAAGAATTTTTAATAATTTTTTGAAAAAATTAAATGCAAAATAAAAGAAGTAGCTGTTTATTTTTTTCTATATTTATGCATTTAAGTTTTAAACTAAATACAATTTTTACAACAAAATTTCTTCTTAGCCGTTAGACCCATATTTATAATGTATTTCTGTGCATAACTTTAAATAAAGTATATAATTGAAAAAAAATTTCTGTTTATTCAATAGAATCTTTTTATTTATATTGGTAAAGTATTCTGAAAAATTGAGCATGCTAAGCTATTTAAATTTATAAAAAAATTTAAATACTTATACAATGTTCAAAAATGGTTGCTGATTACAAAGGCTGATATTAGTGTAGTACTCTTTTTTGTTTAATATTTCTTTAAATTGCAACGAAAAGTAATTTGCGAATTGTCGAAGCAAGAATCTTAGCAAATCAATATAATTTTAAAAGTAATAAATGTAATTTTTTTTTTTCCTCTAAAGAAAAACTAAAAATTGGAAAAATTATAACTATCTTTTTAGAGAATAGAAAATACAAATAAAGCTTGAAACATTTGACAGTTAATTGAAACGAATTTTCCT
The DNA here is from genome assembly GCF_043381705.1 of Parasteatoda tepidariorum. Classification (NCBI taxonomy): domain Eukaryota; kingdom Metazoa; phylum Arthropoda; class Arachnida; order Araneae; family Theridiidae; genus Parasteatoda; species Parasteatoda tepidariorum. Next base: position 66,715,470 of record NC_092213.1, read on the forward strand.
CAAGGCTGACTAAAAATGAATAGAAAAAGCCCTCATGTATTTTATTTTAAACTTTCTCTTTAAAATTTTATACCCAGCTAGAATATCCATGAGGCCTGAATATCGCGGACATAGCCCTATAGTTGATTTCCTGGGAGAAATTAGCGTGAATTCACAAATTATAAAACATAGTGCACTTTCCTCTCAGTTTTTATTTAGCCCATTCATCTAGGTCAAGGGTTCAATGAATCTCTTATTGTTCTTACAGTTCCTGATTTCTGATATAAACTATCAGCCTTCTCTTCAAAAACCATCATACAATAAGACAGTAGTGTAGTAAAAACAATGCGTGTCACGTTTCAAAACCTTTCATCAGTGGTTTGTCTAAAATTTTGGTAACTAGACGTCCTCAAATCTTAAGAAAAAAATTCTATAATAATCCGAATTGCACAAGGTCATTTTGACTCCTAAATCCCCCTCTTTTTCCCTACTCTGAAGACATGAAATGGAAGAAAGCAAAGAAGAAAAAAGGGAGAGAGAGAGAGATAACTTTATCTTTGGGACGAGCTAAAAATGTTTATGTTTAACTAATTCTATCCACATAATATCTTTACAAAGTAATAAAATAACAATAGGAAGGGTCCACAGAATGTAAACGAAATGTGGAAATAGAATAGAAGTAAGGGGATGAGTGATCTCACACTTCTAGCACTAGTCTAAAATTTAGGTAACTAGACATCCTCAAATATTAAGAATGGTGCTAGACTTTTAATAGTTCCTAAGACACTTTTTAAGGAAATGGACTCAAATTTTATCACACACACACATATATATAGATTTACGATCAGTCCACTGCGAGACCACTATTGGGCTGCAATAGCGGCACAACACAAAACAAATCATGTTTTCAGATAAGTGGATTTAAGGTTTTCATTGCTAAGGAAAAAACATAAAAATTGCTTTAGTTTGCTTAAACGAAGATTGCCTTCAAGTTGAATTATGAGTTGTGCTAGTATTGCAACTGAAAGAAAGTGTATTTTCATATTTGCTACTGTTCTTAGTCCAAAACTTGTGTGATTTTAGTTGTGCTACTATAGCAGCCCTGTTCTTTCATTTCAATATTGTCCCTCAGTAGACTGATCGTTAAGACAGGGTTCCCAGCAGATCACCGAAGTCAAGCATCAGTGTGCTGGTGGGTGACCACTTTGATCAGTCAGCGTAGGGACCGAGAGTGTGCGGTATTGGTCCTCGTTAACTGTTCTACCGTAAAGTGCTCGACTTTGCTTGCAGGTCGTCGGGCTATCGAAGCGGAGGTGCCAACCTCTCTGCAGAGGAGAGAAATTGTGATGGCATGTTTTCGGATCATACTCCGGGATGTTTCCCAGACCGTCGCCAATAGTCCATTGTGCAGCACTAGTGCGACGTAAATGAACTACAACAATAACGTTTCAATATTGTTCAAATCATTTTCGTATGTCTCCTTCTTGTAAACACACCGCTTCATACTTTAATGACATCTTTGTCCTGGCTTTTTGCCTTTTATCGATCATGGATACTTCAGATAATCACAAACTACAATCCTGCAAAGAAAATCCATCTACTGATCAGAGAATCGGGCTTCGGTCCAGAAGGGTTCCTCGACTCCGCCGAAACCCACTGAGTACATGCGATATAGTTACTGGAAATATCAGTTTTATCTCAAATCCTTTGGTAGGTCACTGAGAAGTACCATGGATACAAAGATCTGGATAAAATTTCTTCTCCTTCAGATCTAAGTCTAAATTGAGGAAGTAACAGTTGGGCTGAAAAGTTTGTAGGCTAACATAGAAAAAAAATTTTTTTGGGTAAAATTCAATTTTATTATTCAATATAGTTTCTTTCAAGGGCGATACAACGATTATAGCGGTCATATAATTTTTCGATACCACTTTTATAATACGATTTGTCTTTAGCTTAAAAAAAAGGGCTTTGTTTCGGTGATTACTTCTTCATCGGCGCCAAATTTCTTTCCAGCAAGCATTCTCTGTAGGTCTGAGAGCAGGAAAAAGTTGCTGGGGACCAGATCTGGAGAGTACGGTGGATGCGGAAGCAATTCGAAGACTAATTTATATAATTTTGCCATCTTTTTCATTGACTTGTGTCACGGTGCATTGTCTTGATGAAACAAAACTTTCTTCTTCTTCAAATGGGGCCGTTTTTCTGCGATTTCGTAGCTCAAACGCTCCAATAACGCTATGTAATAGTCGCTGTTGATGGTTTTTCCCTTTTCAAGAGAGTCAATGAATATTATACCATGAGCATCCCAAAATACTGACGCCATAACTTTGCCTGCTGACTGTTGCACCTTTCCGCGGTTTGGAGTTGGTTCGTCTCGTGCAGTTCACTCGGCTGACTGTCGGTTGGACTGCGGTGTGGAATTATGGAGCCATGTTTCACCCATTGTCCCATATTGACACATAAATTCGGGTTTATTACAATTAAACAGCTTCAAACACAGTTCAGAATCATCAATTCGTTGTTGTTTTTGTCGAAATGGAGCTCGTGCGGCACCCATTTTACCTAGAGCTTTCGCATAATCAAATATTCATTCACGATATGTTCAACACGTTCTTTTGATATCTTTAGAGTCTCAGATATTTTGATCAACTTCACTTTACAGTAGTCTAAAATTATTTTGTGGACTTTTTTTATGTTTTCGTCGGTAACAGCCTCTTTGGGGCGACTACTGTGTGCATCGTCGTCGGTGCTCATTTCGTCTCGTTTGAACTTAGCAAACCACTTCTCAATGGTTGATTTCCCTGGTACAGAGTCCGAATAATGTTTCCCAAGCCAAGCCTTGGCTTCAAGAGTATTTATTTTTTTTTGCTAAAAAGCAATGCTTTAAAAACACACGAAATTCCTTTGTATCCATTGTTTCTAAACTAACAAAAGTTGCTTCACTAAAAATACTATATTTCACAAACTAATAGTCCGACAGCTGTCAAATTTATACACGTGTCTTTCAAAGGTTATAACTAACTAAAAATCGTATGTATTTAATAATAGTAGTCCCATCTATGTGTCAGCCTACGAACTTTTCAGCCCAACTGTTAGCCTTGCAAATGAGATCTCCTCCGCAAAGGATCAAAATTGTGATGGTCATGCCTTTGAATCATCCTCAAGGATGTCTCTCAGACCCGAGCCAGTAGTTTATTGTGCATCTCTAGTGCGACATAATAAGTAAAGTACTTACTATGTACCCAGGGTTCGACTTAGCCTAATTGGGGGTCGGAGCAAAAACTTCTTTGGGTGCCCCCTCTACTTTACTACTTCAGTAATGAAGAACCGAACTTTATGAGGTATTTATATTTTTCGCCTCATTATAGATATATAACGAGAAATTTGACTAGAACCTAAAATAGCTATGACCTTGCTGAATTAAGCTAAATTTTCTCAATTTCGATGGCTCAATTAAGCCAATCAGAACTCATATTTTTGTAAACATATTATTGCATTTTGAGATATGTGAAAATACAGGCTCTTCATTGGCCAAATTTGTCCATCGTTATTGCGAAAATTTAGCTGAATTCCGCTCTAGATAGCCGTGGATTTACGAAATAAAGATTTTTTGTGTTCATCTAGATCAGAGGTGTCAAACTCAATTTTGCAGAGGGCCATATATTAAATTTAGAATGTGTAGGCGGGCCAGATTCAAATAAAAAAAATGTACTGAACTATTATAACATTTTATTTATCTAATTATATGGTATATAATTAGATAAATAAGGTTAATATAAGGTTGTTAAAAATCATATCAAAGTTATGAAAGATGGTAACTATTTTGAGCTCGAGAATCCAGATACCTGACTTCTCTTGTTCTCAGAATGCGTGCTGCATGCTTTTTTAATTCCGGGTAGTTATCCAAACTCTTGAAATATTGTGCATAAAATGTAAGAGCGTTAGTTCTTTCAAAATACTGTCCGATTGAAGATTTATCAATTCCATTTGCAAATGAACTGGTGTCTGTGAAGCTTCAAAATTGAATGGATTGTTGAAAATTGAGAATTCCGTTTCATTCATTTTGTGGAAGTCTTCGAAACGATTGTTGAATTCCGTGATCAGATTTTGCAGAAGTTGAGAATACTGATCCAATTTTTTTTGGTTCACTGTGCCAAATGATTTCAAATGAGGGAAATGATCCAAAGTTTTATTGTTTACCTGATTTTCCCACAACCTCAACTTTGTTTCAAAGGCTTGAATACATTTGAGTGACAATCAGATTTTTATCCTGTAACTTTACATTCAGATCAGTCAAGTGTTAATTCATATCTACCAAAAAGACACAATCAATCCACCAGTCATTGTCATAATCAATTGGGTTGCCTTTTTCTTACATGAAGGCTTGAATAGAGTCACGTAATGCAAAAAATCCTTCTAAAACTACTCCTCGACTGAGCCAACGAACTTCAGGGAAATAAGGGACATCAAAAAAATTTTCGTCCAAATCTTGTAAAAACTGCCTGAACTGTCGGTGATTTAGTCCTCTGCTCCTTATAAAATTTACTATTTTAATTACAGGTAGCATGACATGGTTCATTTTTAAATGCTTGGATGCCAATGATTCCTGATGAATTATACAGGGAAATCCCACAAAATTCCCTGATGTTTTCTGTTTTAATTTAGTTACAATGCCCGAATGATTGCCACCCATGGCAGGAGCGCCATCCGTAGTTGTGCTGCTAAGTATATTCCAGTCGAAGATTTCGCCTGTTGCTAAGATGCGTTACTGTCTATCTCTCTCGCTTGTCTATGCCCGCGCTGCCCTTAAAATTACTTATAAATGTAGTGTGCACATTTTAAAACTTCCGTAGAGGAATAGAGTGAAATCTAAAAGCTCTAAAAAACATGATTCTTCTTTCTGTGACTTATCGCGATCGCGGGCCGTATTGATACGAACCGGGGGTCGGATGCCCGCGGGCCGTATCTTTGACATGACTGATCTAGATTAACCAAGAAGCTAACATATAACTGATGGATTTTACACTGTACTGATATTTTGTTTTAAAAAAAGTTTATTAAAGAAAGAAGCGCAAAATAAACTTTCCACTCGATTTGGGGGCCCCTCTGATGCGGGGGCCCGGGTCAGCTGCCCTGCCTTAGTCAGGCTCTGTATATACACCCTCTGTTGCAAAACCCATTCACTCATCTCAATATCCTGATGTAATTAATAAGAGTGCAGTTAAGGAAATATGACACCGAAGTCAAGCCTCACTGGCTACGATCAGTGTGCGGGTGGGTGACCACTTGGATCAGTCTGCGTAGGGACCGAGGGGGTGCGGTATTGGTCCTCGTTAAACTGTGCTACCGTAAAGTGCTCGACTTCGCGCGCAGGTCGTCGGGCTATCGAAGTGGGGGAGCCATCCCCTCCGCAAAGGATCAAATTTGTGATGGCAAGTCTTCGGATCATCCTCCGGGATGTTTCCCAGACCGTCGCCAATAGCCCACTGTGCAGCTCTAGTGCGACGTAAATTAACAACAACAGCAACAAGGAAATATGAAGCTATAAGTTAACGTACAGACCTCGTCGCACTTTTCTACAATCAAATGTAATTGATATGCGAGCTATAAGCGCGAAGCAGAAAAGGCCATCAAAAGTGCGCGTCTTCAACTAATAGTTCACTTCAATTTAATGAATAATGCTTAAAAAATATTATTCTTCGACTTTCAAGGCTGAAAGAAACATAGTCTATTTATGTTGAGCTCTGAAATTTTTTTAATGAATATGCTAAAAAATATCATTTTATGGTTTACACTGGAAATAAGTGTTATTGTTATTTTAAATGGAAAACGTGATCATACTGCAGAAAACAATAGAAGGAGAGGCTGAGTATATGATGCAGTAAAACTTTCGCTAAATGAGATAATAAAATGACTTTTTTATACAACAGAAAATATGTGAAGTATAGATACTTCTTAGAGATGTAATTTAAATAAACAAGTATATTCCTGTTGTAGGCAGAAAAGCTGTTTATAAAATCGGCTTCAGACGGAGCAGGACCATGCATGTAAATAATTCTGTAGCGGAAGGTGACTTATCATTAACACTCTAGTTCGTATTGAAAGAAGTCTTATTAATGCAATTGTAAAACATTCACATAACTTACTCATCCAATTCCTCTTGTTCACAAAAATAAAGAACTTATTCCTGCAGTATGAGTGAAAACTCTAATACAACTCAGAGCAAATTAAATAAAAACTATTTTGCTCATAATGGAGAGAAACCTTATTCATGCAATGTGTGTGATAAAAGTTTCACACATAAAAGATATTTAAATTATCATTTTGTTGTTCATACTGGAGCAAAACCATATTCATGCAGTGTATGTGATAAATCTTTCACACAGAAGTCTGGTTTAAATAAACACAATATTCTTCATACTGGAGCGAAGCCTTATTCATGCAATGTGTGTGATAAATCTTTCACTTATAAATCTAATTTACATCAACACTATCTTGTTCATAGTGGCGAAAAACCGTATTCATGCAGTGTGTGTGATAAATGTTTCACACAGAAGTCTGGTTTAAATAAACACAATATTCTTCATTCTGGAAAGAAGCCTTTTTCATGCAATGTGTGTGATAAATCTTTCACATATAAATGTAATTTACATCAACACTATCTTGTTCATAGTGGAGAAAAACCGTATTCGTGCAGCGTGTGTGATAAATGTTTCACACATAAAAGAAGTTTAAATGATCATTCTGTTATTCATACTGGAGAGAAACCTTATTCATGCAATGTGTGTAACAAATGTTTCACACATAAAAAAAACTTAAAAGAACATTTTGTTGTTCACAGTGGAGAGAAGCCATATTCCTGTAGTGTGTGTGATAAATCCTTTACATTGAAATCTAGTTTAAATAAACACATTCTTCTTCATTCTGGAGAGAAATATTCATGCTGTGTGTGTGATAAATCTTTCGCAAATAAAAGGTGTTTAAAAGGACATTACATTCTTCATACTGGAGAAAAGCCTTATTCATGTAGTGTGTGTAATAAATGTTTCACACATAAAAAAGGGTTAAAAGAACATTCTGTTGTTCACACTGGAGAGAAACCATATTCCTGTAGTGTGTGTGATAAATCCTTCTCAATGAAATCTAGTTTAAATAAACACATTCTTCTTCATTCCGGAGTGAAGCCATATTCATGTAGTGTGTGTAATAAATCTTTCGCACAAAAAAAGAATTTAAATGAACATTATGATATTCATAATGGAAAAAAGCCTTACTCTTGTAGTGTTTGTGATAAATCTTTCACCTCAAAACCTAATTTAACTAGACACCTTCTTATTCATCAAGGAATTCATGCAGTGTGTGTGACAAAATATTCTCTAGATTAATAAAATTTAATTAATCATTTTTTTATTTCTACTTAAGAGAAACTTTTTTTATTCATGCATTGTATGTGAGCTATCTTTCTCACCTGGACATGCATAGTACCCCATGTTTCTGACATTTGAGTTAAACCCTATTCTTCAGGGATGAGATTTTTCCGCTTTTTTTCACTTTTGTCTCTCGAATTTCTGCCTTTCTTATCAAAAACTCCGATTCTCTTAAAATTTCGCTTTTTTTTAAAATAAATATTCCGCTTTTTCTGAAAATTCAGCCACTGAAATATAATAATTATTTTTATTTCCGATTTTCAAAGGTAAACAGAAAATTCAAACTACAAAGCTACCAACCCTTTCCGCATTTTTACTTACTTTAGCTATTTTCTCCGCTTTTACGCACAGATGATAAGATTTTCCGCATTTTTACCCGGCAGCCAGACAGCTCGTATTTTCGTAATTCAAACGACGCTGCTTCAGACAAGTCTTTTAGAAGTCGCAAGCCTGGAATCTGCTAATATCTCGATTCTTATTCACGCGATTTTAATATCAAGCATAGCTTTTCGTATTTACGTGATTTAAAAGTTGCATGTTGCGATTCTTATTTACGAGATTTAAAATCCGATATCGTGATTTGTATTTACGCCTTTTTAAAAACCTATGTAGCGATTCGTATTCACAAGAGTTTAAAATCCAATGTCGTGATTCGCTCATGCGGTTATAATATCAAACATCGATTTTCGTCTTATACGTGCTTTAAAAATAAGGCATTGGGATTTGCATTCAAAATTATGCCTCATAATTCTTATTTATGCAATTTAAAATTTACGCATCATGATTCGTATTTACGCGATCTAAAAATTATGAATCGTGATTTGTATTTACGCGATTTAAAAATTTTATATCGCAGTTTGTATTTTGTCATTTTCAAAATCGTATATCTAGTTTCATACTCACGTGATTTCAAAATCCATAATCGTGATTCATATTCACGCTATTTTAAAATCCAGGATTGCAATTTGCATTCGCGCAATTTTAAGCTCAACTATTGCGATTCTTGTAAGAAGTAAATTTTTTCTTGATTTAGTTACTCTAAAGGTGACTGTTTTTCTATCGACGATTATTAGTATATGTAGGTGTTACAACATCAGCGAAACTGGAGTAGAATATATTTAAAACTTTTACTCTGGGCTTGCAAAGAAGAAAAAGTAGGATTTGTCACAAGATGTTTGAAGATGGGCTAACGACTAAATATAGCAAACATAAAAGATATAGCACTTAAAAAAAGATAATATTTTTTTTTTGGAAAAAGAGTTAATTAACTCAGCATCAAAATGCAAAATTTAAAAAATAATGTTGCTGTTATTTATGCTATAAAATGCAAAGTTCTTATCAAATGAAAAATAATTATCTAAACAGTTGCTGATTATCATGTAATTTTTCGAACTAAAATAGCAATTTTTGTATGTTAAGGAGTTACTATATATTTTTACTTCACAGTTATTGATATGTTTCACAGGGCTCTAGTTAGATCAGATTATAATATAAACATAGTGATTTTCCAATTGTAAAAGTTGATTTTCTTTTCAAAATAATTTAAAAAGTCATGTTACTGATATATTTGCCTTAAATCATGTAACAGTATTTATTAACAGAAATGGAATGTTAATGTATGTTCTCAGTAGTTTTAATTTGCTAAACCAGACAGTTTCTCAAGTAATAATTGTCTCTTATGTGAACTGAAGAAAAATATAATTTCTAGCTTTATTTTTTCAATTGGTAATTTTTCTTTTTACTAAATGTTAAGTATCGATGTAATCATTTATATAATAATAAATTAGTACACAATTTTATGTCAACACATTGTTATTTATTATCTTAAACTGTCTGGAATTTATGGTTGACCGATTGCGCGTACGTAAAATTTACTTGCTTGGAAATTCAGCTTTTTTGCCTTTTGGCCAATCTCATCCCTGTATTCTTACAATCTGCAGTAAATATTGAACATGTTCTATAATGTTAGTTTATGTAAAAGAAATTTAAATATTCAATGTTATTCATACAAGATCTGAACCTTATTCAAGCAGTGTGTGTGATAAAACTTTCTCACAGAAAATTCTTTTAAATTTACTTTTTGTCTTCATACTGGATATAAATTTTACGTATGTGATAAATAATTTTTACAGAAAATAGATTTAAGAGATTAGTTCATAGTGTAAGTAGTACCTTACTCATAAAATGTGTGTGATAAAATGTGGAAATCTTATTTAAATAAAAACTCTGTATGATAATGCATTTTCTTATTAATCAACACTATTTTCACCCTTCTAGCATGAAGCCTCATGTGTGAGATCTTTCGTTGAGTGGTGTGTGAGAAATATTTTGTTGATTAACACTTGAAAGATTCAAAATTGCTGTGACAGAGAAATACTGAAGGGGCCAGTATGGCCCTTTTTAGATTATTTAAATGTAGAACTAAAATATGTGAAAAAATATAGTAAAAAATATTTTTTTTAAATTTATAGTTAGAGGTTGATCATAAGAAATGTGTGGGATATTTTTTTTTCTATTTCAATGAGAAAAATTTCTCAAAATGGGCGTAATAATTTTTGCAATTGTGTTGTGCTCAATTGTTCAAAATAATTACTGATTAAGAAAATTTAACTGAATTGCTACTTTTTAATAGATAAAACAGAAAATGTGACGCAAAATTATTTTAGTTTTTTCCCTCTAGTTTTCGTAACAATCAATACACAACGCATTTTTCAAATCACATTTGCCGTAATACTGGCGAATATACCAATTAAGATTTCTCTTGATTTCACACTACTTTGCATGTAATTCTCTCTCTCTCTCTTTTTTTTTTTACAGTGTCATATTTTTTACACATTACTCTTTTAGTTTTATTGCTTCTGCTCCTTTTTTTCATTAACACAACAGCCTTTATACCATTCGCTTGTTTGAGTTAAGATGCTAACCAGGGAGCGAACCTTCAAGCGTCTCTGTTGTATTTCTAAATCTAAATTGCATTGACTCTTCCAATAGAGTATGTAACTACCCTTAATTAATATTTTTTAGAATGCTTCGCAAAAATGAAATTGGAAAATACACAGATGGTAGATCTGGTATGCAGACACACTCACAAAATCTTTATTTTATTATGTACACAGATAAACATATGGCACAGTTGCTTGTAAATTTTGTGCTATTTAAGCTCTACAGTTAATCAGCTATAATTATCTTGGTTAGCTAAATACAGGTTTTTTGAATGTGAGGTCCCTCATTGACTTTCTGCGTTTTTCTTTTTTTACATAATCGCTTTTTCTTTAATGCTACAGACATTTTCTAGCACTGCTGTTTTTCTCTTGTATCTTCAGTGTTATTATTATTATTTTCATTTAGGAGAAATTTGGCATTAAAATTTACCTCCAATCAATGAATCTATTTGAAAATTATTTAATTTCATTATTTGAATCAAATTTTTATCACAAGAAAATTTAAAAGTTCGTGTAAGTGTGTGAATAATTTAAGAAATTTCTGGAAGTATTTAATTTATTCATAGAAATGAATCAGCCAAAAATGTTGTAAAAAACTGATAATTTTAAAATATATACATTTAGCTTGATTGACTCGAGTTCTAATGACAAATTTCATGACTTTAATAACTTGAAATAATTATTCATATTGAAACTCTTCCGCTTTATTTTAAAGTATGAAGATTATGTTAAAACTATTCAAATGTTCCAATGCTTAGTTTGCACAGAAAATGTATACTCAGCTCATATATTACGAAACTGAAAAATATTTCTACGTTAACAATTATAATATAATATATTAATTATTCGTGTAAAAACATAACATACATTTTAAAAATAAGTCATTATTAGAAACTAATTTGCATAAATCTGTTTTCCGATACTAGTCATATTTAATTATCAGCAAATGTCAAATTTAATTTTCTAGCATTAATTAAGATTTAAAAACATACCATTTTAATTATGAAACAAGACCAGAAAGGTCAAAAAATCTTATAATCTGAAAATTTATGATCATTGTAATTTACTTTTGTGCTATTAAATGTTTCTATTAATTGTGCTATAAAAGGATTTTTAATAATTTTTTGAAAGAATTTAATGCAAAATAAAAGAAGTAGCTATTTATTTTTTTCTATTTATTTATTTAAGTTTAAAACTAAATACAATTTATGCAACAAAATTATTTCTTAGCCGTTAGACCCATATTTATAATGTATTTCTGTGCATAATTTTAAATAAAGTATATAATTGAAAAAAAAAATTTCTGCTTATTCAATAGAATCTTTTTACTTATATTAGTAAAGTATTCTAAAAAATGGGGCATGCTAAGCTATTCAAATTTATAAAAAAAATTTAAATTCTTATACAATGTTTAAAAATGGTTGCTGATTACAAAGGCTGATATTAGTGTAGTACACGTTTAATATTTCTTTAAATTGCAACGAAAAGTAATTTGCGAATTCTCGAAGCAAGAATCTTAGTAAATCAGTATAATTTTAAAAGTAATAAATTAAATATTTTTTTCCCCCTCCAAATAAAAACTAAAAATTATAACTATCGTTTTAGAGAATCGAAAATACAAGTAAAGGTTGAAACATTTAACTGAACTACAGTTAATTAAAACAAATTTTTTTCAAGGTTGACTAAAAATGAAAAGAGAAAGCCCTGATGTATTTTTCTTTAAACTTTCTCTTTAAAATTTTATGCCAGCTAGAATATGCATGAGGCCTGAATACCGCAGATATAGCCTTATAGTTGATTTCCTGGGAGAAATTAATGTGAATTCACAAGTTATAAAACATAGTGCCCTTGTAGGAATTTAATTTTTGACTATGTCAACCTACATCTATCAAAAGGTGCCTCAAGATAGAATCGAACTAATATGTTTTATATACTAGTGATTTGGTATTTAATATTTATAGTGGTAGTTACTCCACAATACTCCCCTTCTAGATTTTTATCTGGGATAGAATTCAATGAACGGATACCACTAGTTGATTCATGCTGTTTATTTTCTTCTTTTTTTAATTTCATTTTGCTCATTATATTTTTTCTTTATAGCATTTCGCTCATTATTTTTTTTAATATCATTTCGCCAATTTATAAATTTTTTTATAGCACATTTCGCTCATTTTTCTTTCTTTTTTTCATATTTGTTTATTAACCGGGAGACTTTATTTACTTCAACGGATTTTTTTTTTCTTTAAGCAGTATATGTTTTTAAGCAAATCAACTGTTTTAATGTGGATCATCCATCAATGACAAGTTCATATCACGTCCGCAGGTCACCAGTTGTACGCGACAGCTTTCTATTAAAAAAAATTAAATGATGCACAGAAAGGATATAGTACTGAAGTAAGCGAAGATAGCTCCTTTGTAATACTAATATTTTATTGAACATATTTACGTTATATACAAGTTGGTTTGAATTACAAGTGGTGATGGGAGAAATACTGGTAGACTGCTGCAATGCTGGAAATGTTCTGTATATCAGTATTCGGCGCGAAGCGCCGCTTGCTGATTCATCTAAATTAAAAAGTCCTAAGTTGAATAGGCATAAATTTCATAAAGAAATATATGTAAAAGTTCACCACAGCCTAAAGCTGTGGAAGTCATATGAGAGGATGACTTGTAGGCAGTGGAACACTAGTTTTGTGGCTCAAGGAGGAGGGAGCGAAGCAGCTTCACAAGCTCTTCATCTTTTAGCAGTTCTTTCATTTCTTGGAAGAGTCTTAGAAATCTGGAAGCAGGGTTTGTGGCATTCTTGGGTTTCCTTTCTTTAGGGAGCTTCCTGGGTCTTACACCGCAGCCCGAAAAACCGGCTGGGTGCTCACCATTACAGTTAACGCAGGTCGCTGGCTCTGTGTGTGGTTTTGTACATTCGTACGAGGAGTGGTCTTTGGCACATTTTATGCAGGCGGGAACTGTGGCTGTACAACTGCGCTGAGTGTGTCCAAATTTCAGGCATTTGTATCATTGGACTTGAAACTGCTCTAGGATAGATCTAATGTTGTAGATATTTCGGCTATTGCTTGAATCACATTGGATGATGAGGAAAAGTGGGAGGGGCCTAAGCTCCTCCCCTCTTCTTCGCTTGAGCTGCACTATCTTTTCCGGGAGAAGTCCGAATTCTTTGAGATATTTCTCCAGTTCGAGAATATCTGTATCAATTTTTAGGCCTCGGATGAGGGTTTTCAGTTTTTTGTTTGGAGAAGTGTCCATAGTTGAATTTGTAGTAGAGATGGGGTCTACCGTAACGGCAATCTCCTCACACTCTGTCAATACTGGGTCCGCTGGGATGGCGGGACTATGGAGGGCTCGCCTTCTGTTTCTATAACGGGAAGTGTCGCCTGGTTGACACTCGTTTTCATCTTTTTCTTATTCCTTTTCTCAGGGAGAGCAGGAATTTCTGGAGTATCCATTTCAATCGGTAGATTGGTTGGAACAGGCACTGTGACTTTGGTTGTGTCCTCTTCCTCAGTCGTTTGAGCTTTGGATTCTGGGATGGTACCTGGAACTTCGTTCATAAGATCTTTCTCCTTCTTCATCTTTTGTTGTATAGCATCAATGATGCAGTTTACACCAACAGATCCTTTTAGGATGTAATCATACAAGGGACATGTACGCCAGTCTAGTCTCCTTAGGAGGCTAAAGTAAAGTCTTCTCACTTATATCAGTTCTTCCAATGGAAAATGAGAGAAGAAATCTCTCGCTTCATATTTGTCCATGTTCTTACTCGGAAGAAGAAATTGCGGGGGAATCCCACAATTCTCAAATAAGTCATCTGACGAAGCTTGGTTTACGCTAATCGAAAGTTGAGAGCGGCCGGAAGGGAGCACCTTTCCGCCGCGGGCTGTACTATGGTACGGCATAACTGAGCAGAGATAACACGTCTTGACTCGAGCAAGGCTTGAGCGAATCTCTCTTGGTAGGCTGCTGACTGAACTGAACTGAGTATAGTTTCGGTGTACCTGTCCGCAAAGCGGACATTTCACACCTTCATCTGAAGTTGTGCCCGTGGGCACCTGTAATAATGGCATTGCAAGTGGATTATGGCGGTGAATTTCGGTGGCGGTGGTCAGATAAAATCTACATTCTATCTATCCGCATAAAATAATAACATGATTGAATAATATGATTAAATAATACAAGCTGATGGTTAAAATTGATATAAGTTTCTGCTATAACTGTGACCCGGCCGTCCTGGTATTCAACCACTCGTACCGGGTTGCTCTCTGTACTGATATTAGTGGAACTACGGCTTGCCCGGATCGGACCCTTTTCAGGGTTACTCCTTTACCGGGTTTGCCGTAGTCCAGTGTATAAGCTGTGTGTGTATTGAATTTATTGATAATATTTAGATATTATCATGTCTGAGAGAAAAAATGAAGTAATCGGGTTGTAGTATTTCATTTCGATAATAAGATCTTTGTCCAGAATTTTATTAAAATCAGCAGGATCCGAGTTATTTGCGTTTCTATAAAAAGCCGCATTTAGTTTGTTTATATAATAATGCTATCTATTTTTAAGTCATTCCAGATAGAGGTGTTTGGGAGGTAATAAGGTGCTCTTGTGATGCGCCTGAGAATTTTATTTTGGACTATATCGAGTTTTTTAATTTGGTTTGGCTTACTGCAGCCCCAAGCTGGGTTGGCGTATGTCAGTATCGGTCTAATGCATTGTAAATATAGCAGCCTCTTTAGGTTAAGTGGGAGTGCTGATTTGGAGTTTAGTAGTGGCCTAATGCAGCTATAAGCAGCATAGTCTTTATTTACTGTTTTATCTATATGGAGATTCCATGCGAGTTTATCGTTAATGCAAAGGCCTAAATAATTGGCCTTATTTGTAATAGGAATTAGATTATTGAATAGTGTAACATTGCTATTTATGTTTTTAAATCTCTTCTTCCTCCTGATGGCCATTAGATTGGATTTACTGGTGTTTATAGCAACTTTATTTTCAATACACCAGTTTTCAATAGGTGGCATAAGTTTATTAAGATTAACGACTGACTGGTTTGGGTTCATAGAACGTTTAGTGTTTGGAAGTATGTAGAAGATACCAGACATTTTGTAACTATAACTTGGTTTATTTCCTTCATAAACAACTAAAGTTCTAAAATGCGTTTTACAACATAAAATCCATCGTCAAATTAGGAAGTAGAAAGACATCAGTACTTCGGGACTAGGTGGCTTAGGTCCAGCACACATCTCCGGGTGAGAGCAGTGCCGTAACTTCACCCTTCGGGGCCCTGGGGCTAAAATGTTTGCCGGGGCCCTTTCTAAAACTTTGTGTACTCCACCTCTAATCGTGATTTTAGCTATTTATGTA
>NC_092213.1:66731684-66740492 GCF_043381705.1 Parasteatoda tepidariorum
CATGTGAGAGGCTTTATAAGAAATTTGAAGATCGTCAGCAAATAATCTTCCATCTACTGTTGGTGGCAGTATAGATAGAATTTCATTTATTTTTTATTAGAAATAGTGTTATACTGATAACACTGCCAACTCTTCCTCTTGAATAAAAGTCTCTGATAAAATATTATTTATTCTTACTAGAAATGTCCTGCTAGTTAAAAAGTTCTGTATAAAATAAAACATATTACCGACAATATTATAATTTAAAAGGTCTCGTAAAATTACATATCGCCATGTTCGGTCGTAAGCTTTCTCTATGTCGAGAAATATGGTTACGAGATGTCTCTTGAGAAAAACCTCTCGATTATCTGTTTCCAGAAGCATGAGGTTGTTAACTGTAGAGCTGCATTTGCGAAAGTCACTTTGTTTATTGGATAAAATTTTTCGGTATTCCAATGCGTGTACTAATCTTGAATTTATAATGCGTTCAAGAAGTTTTAACAGGCAGCTAGTCAGAGCAATTGGTCGATAATTTGAAGGATTTTTAGGAATCTTTTCCTGACTTAGGGACAGCAACAACATATGATTTGCGCCGAACTGAAAAGAACTGTCTTTCTAACCATACTTTATATTGAAAAGTCGTATAAGTGAGTGAGTCTGATAGATGCTTAAATATATTATTGTGGATTTTATCAGCGCCTGGAGATGTTTCTTTACATATAATTCTCTCATGGGCTGCAATAGTGGCACAACTAAAAAAACACGTGTTTTGGGCTAAGAACAGGTGTAAATATGAAAATAGAAATTCTTTTCAGCAGCAATACAGCATACACAACTCATAATTCAACTTGAAGGTAATCTTCGTTTAAGCAAACTAAAGCATTTCTTATGCATTTTCCTTAGCAATGAAAACTTTAAACCCACTTATCTCAAAGCATGATTTTTTGAGTTGTGCCGCTATTCCAGCCCATGAGTGACTTAGCTGACTTTAGTTCATGCATCGTTAAGGGTGAATTATAATCGTCATTACGTAATGAAGGTTTTAAAACTATTTTTTTTCTTTTCGAGATTTGTGACTTAATTAGGATTGAAGATGATTTTCTTTACTGCAGGCGAAGGAAAAGTTTTAGGCAATTGCAAACCCATTAGTGTTTGCGATTTCCTTAAGGCTGTGATTTTATTACCGTTCTCTATAAATGTGGAATTGGAAAGAAAGTATACTGTCCAGAAGTTATTTTTATTTTCTTCCATACTTCGGCTGATTTAATATTGTTATTTTATTTACATATTTAATCCACGAATCTCTCTGACTTAGTTTGCGAATTCTTCTAGCTGGTAACCTCACTTGTTTAAAGAGTATTTAGTTTTCAATTGCTGGATTGCGATGTGTCTTTGTTTTCTATTGGTTCTATTACAATTTTTATTCCACCATGGCTTGGCATATTTTGGTTGTGTTGTATACGGAATGGATATTTCGGCTGCAGATACTAGAGCATTTGCAACATGTGATGTGGCTTCTTCAATATCGCTATTATCAATGATGTCTTCATCTAGAGGAATTGATTTCTGAAAAAGAGACCAGTTTGATAGATTTATACGTAATTTAGGATAGGAAAAATGCCCTGTAGTTGTAGATCCAGATTGTGAAACATTAATTATAAAAGGAAAATGATCGCTGTGGTAGAGAGGTCATCCCAGACAACAGCAAGATTGGATAAATGCGTGGTGAGCATAACTTTAGATCGATACTGCGAAATGTTCTTGAGATAAGATAATGCATGCTATTGAGAGAGTTGTGAAAAGCACTGAGAAGATAATGATTTTGTTGAAGTGCTGGGTACCTGCTGAGTTGCTTTAGAATGCTTTGTTGTGGATGTACTGGCAAATTTTTTGAGCAGCCAAGTTTTTAATATTGTGTTCTGTGGGTCTGTTTCTTCTTCATTGTATTGTATGTCTGTGGATTTCGTTATTTTGGAGTTAGATAATGCAGCTGTATATGAAATGTTAGGGTGCGGCTGTGTACTTAGGAATTTTGTCTTGGCTTCTATATAGGAGAGATTTTGCGGCACTTTAAAGTTTAAGATTTGCTTTTCCTGTTTCCATTTTTGACATAGTCGTGTACATTGTTCAAGTGATGTACAAGATTTAAATGCATGTTCTGTTTGGCCGCAGCGGGAACAGTTTTCCTTCCCTCTGCAATTTATGGTAGAATTGTCAAACTTTTGACATTTAAAACAGCGTATAGGATTGTGAATATGAGGTCGGACTTTACGATTTCTATATCCAGCTTCTATGTCAGTAGGTAATGTGGCTGTGTTGAAAGTTAAAATTATGTGTTGAGTTTCAATAATTTCTGATCCTTTTTTAATAGTCATGTGACGTTCATCAATAACGCCTTTAGTAGAGACCGAGACACCTTCAATGACTTCAGATATTGCAGGACTTTATCGGATACGACACCTTGAGATATCTTTGAAATATTGATTGAGGATGCAGTTATAGTGACATTGCCAAATTTATGTAATTTTAGTAGTGTAATAGTTTAACAGAGGAAATTTCTACTAATAAATCCCCTGATGACAGCTGTCGGACATTTTTTTGGATTTCCTGTGATCGTAGGAAATCTAAAAAAAAAAAAACACAGGAAATCCAAAAAAAAAAACGAGTGATCACTCGAGTGATTTTTGTACAAGAAATAGAGACAAGTTAGAAAGTTTCTTTTCGGTAGAACTATAATCTTGCTTTTGTAGGGTCGTTAATTAGTACTCGGGGGCACTCGCATGGGGCATAATAAACTCGGAGGCACTCCCATGAAGTAGAACGTAGTCCCAAGCAAAGTGCTGCTAAGCAAACCCCGCCAGCCGGTTGAAAGAGAGGGGGACCTAACCTCCTTCCTTTCGTCTAGAGCAGCGGTCGGCAAACTTATTAGCCAAAGAGCCAAATATGAACATTACAACAATTTTTAAAAAAGTTAGGAGCCAAATCTGCTTGTTTAGTAAACTTTTATTACATTAAATATGTAGTACACTAAATAAAACTAAATTTCATACTTAATAAATATTTATTAATGCGAACAATGTGCTTGCATCTCCTTGGAAAGTTTGAGTAAGTCAGGTTTGTATGTTGTTTTTAACTTTAAGCCAATTTGTACCCCCACTACTTTAGAAAAAGTATGCGCGCATGCTTGTGGTACCTTTGTATCACACCGGAGTACGCCTAAAAAAAAACGAACAATTTAAGCCGGTAGCTTGTACATGGTTTACGTTTACGAAAATTAATAAAATTAAACTCAATGTTCCTTACGTATTTTTACAACAATATAAAATTCTAATTACCTATCTATCTTTTAACTTAAACAAAAAATTATACATGTACTCGATTTATAGAAGAATTTTAATTTATCAAAATAAGATGTAATTTTTTTCTTACTAAGTTTTTTTTTTAATGGAAATATTATTGCGCCTTCCGTGGATATTTGTGCCAGAGCCGCACTTAAAGAGACAAAGAGCCACATGCGGCTCTGGAGCCGCACTTTGCCGACCACTGGTCTAGAGCTAGAGTGAAGCATGGGCCAAAAAGCACGCACCCTGCAAACCCAGAGATAGATTATTCCTCCGCTTACGTTATGTGCTTACGAGGCTATGTCTGAACAGGTTTAATATTCTAGGAAGTTTTATTGGCAATCTCGATTACGCCATCTGGGGAGAGACCAGTTTCATGCCTTTGGCCCTTCTTCCTTCTCTCTCCTCCTCTTTTCAGTTGTATAGGAATGTACTACGATATTTTCTCTTTTCTTAATATTTTTCCCTTTTATTTAATAAAAATATTTTTTAAAATTTGTCTGATGCTTTTCTTTAGAACTATGTTTAATGTAGTTTTCAGCTCCATATAGTTTTCTAACTTAAAAGATTTTAATCTATATGAAAATCAAGAGAGAAACTAACGTACTTCCTTCTTCTATGACTCTCCACACGCTAATGGGGAAAGCATGTGAAGTGTTGCCATAGATAGAGAGTTCTGCTCTACGCCACCTGCAGCCCATTTCGATCGCCAATTGTGATTTGTGTTTAAATTTACGCGTAATTTCACCATTCATAAGAGTTTACTGTTAAATTCTAACAGGTTATGAGCTTAAGACAAATTTAACCAAATTAACTGTAAGGTTTTCCATGTTTTGAGTGTTATCCCTTATTTAACTATATTTGTGTAAAATAGTGCCGTTCGATTTATTTTGGATTAGCATCATAGCAAGTCTTCTAAATTCAATTGTTGTTGTTTCGTTGAAAGTTAAATTGAAAGATCGCGTTATATTGAAAACACTACAAGTGTAATTATATTGGATGGATCATTTTTTTTTAAGCTCAGGCGTAAGTCAGTCGGAAGTAGAAACTCGGAAGTCTCATGGTGAATATTGACCCTCAGTGCCTTTACACGATCAACAAAGTTAAATGTTTAATTTTTTCAACCTTATTTATTTTTTGTTCCTCATAAAATTAAAAAAAAATTTATTTTTTTATGTTTCAAAAAATTTCAATAGAAACTTCATTTTCACCCATCTAAAATGATTAGAAAATACGAATTATAAGCAGACTAGTATTAACCCCTTCCTTCTCGTTCTCATCAAAATGACAGGGTGAAGTTTTACCCTTTATTTCTCGTGTGTTGACCCTGATATTTGAGAGTTGAAGTTTTTACAAGTGACGCCCCAAAAAGATACTAAAAGTCAGCGGTAAAATTAACTCACAAAATAAAAAAATGAATACAGATGTAGTACATACATTTAGTTTTATACAATTTTCTTGAATAAAAAAATAGACCCTTTAATAACCGTTTTCTTCTAAATTATGGGACCTAAATTTTCTTCTAAATTATTAGGTTTGTCAAGTGTTGGTAACCACATTAAATGGGAATGAAGTCACTGGTTTTATTACAATGTCTACCAAAATTCTCATCTGTACTAGATATTGGTAATTTTTCTGGAATTAAATAAATTGAAAAAATTGTTAATTAAAATAAATAACTCATTATTAAAATAAATTTTAAAAAATTAGTTTCAATTCCATCATTACTTTTGAATCATCATTTCTTTTGATTATGTCACGAGCCTCTTAACAGAAATTTCCCAACAACAGGTGTTGCTGATTATCACAGCACCTGCTGATTATTTTTTATTTCAGATTTTAGGGAAGACGTGGAATAAACGGTTAAAAGTAGCAGAAAGGAAAAAAAAATGTTAAAAACAAAGTTTCATTTTTCAGAAAGAAAGTTTAGCGATACATTTTATCCTTTGAAAACTGATTTAAAAAAAAAAAACTGTTTTGCTACGAAAATATAAAACTGAGATTATCCCTTTTGTATATGCTAAAGATTTTTTTCTACTCCAAAGAAGAAAAATATCGTAAAAACTAAAAAAGAAAAAATACCCATTTAGCTGAAAAGTAATTGTCAAAATCTAAAATCATTTTCTTCAAAATTTTTTATTTTTTTCATTCACTTCAAAAGCATTTTTTTCAATGTATTGAAATTTAATAAAAAAAATATTGAAAAAAAATTATTAAAATTTACTTTTTATTCATTTTTGAAATTTAACATTGGTTTTTAGCATATGTCAAAATCGATTTCATTTTTTCTAAATATTGTAGTTTTACAATATTTTCTCAGCCGATCCGGCTGTGTAGGGTTCAGGGAACTGGCCTTGCACCAGCAAGGTTCTGGGTTCAAATCCCGGACAAGGCATGTATATTCTTTCATTCTCTGTACTATCTGTCCTTACTGTGGGACCAACGCTGGTCCACCTAATATGGGGCCCCTGAAAGAGTGGGCAGCAAATCTGCCTTTTAGATGTCTATATTGACAAAAGGTTATTCCCCAGGTGGGCATTGGAAAAAAAGCAATTTTACCTAACCTTTTTTTGTATATAATATTTATTAATCTTGCAGAAACGCATTATGCTGTATATTTGTTTGATTAATTTTAGTTCTTACAATTATAATTTTTAAGTGACTACATTGGGGTTGCAGGCAAATTTGAATCAGTAAGAAATTTCTCTGTCCATTGACTCATTAACTCAAAGCATGAATGTCCGTTGCATATAAACCGTTAAAAAACTATAAATTAAATTATGTATATTAAAATTTAGATTATGAATTTTCCAACAATACATTTAATTTTATTTAAAAAAATAAGAAAAAAAATTTAATTCTATAATTGCAACAATGCATCTATTTTTAGAAGCCTTTACTGAACTGAGTAAATAATTATATTGTAACAATGGTTTCATTTAAATCAGTGTTGGCAAAAAAAATTTTAATTGTTAAGATCAGATCTGAAAAGCAATTTTTGCTCATTCTCTTTTGAATGCTTTTTGGTGAATGTTGTGTTATTCACTGCGAATTATAAAATGCCTAAAAACAGCGATTTATATCGCGATGCTCTTTTAAACCATTGGTTTAAAGAGAGGGAGAAATACCCTCGATTACCACGTAAGTATAAATACCGTACTGATATTTTTGATATTTTTTTTATGCAAATGTTTTGAAGTGGTACTATTTCATAGTTAGGCATCTAAGTATTTTATGAAAATTAATTAGTAGCAATGCAAACTCGTAAAATGTTATTGTATTGAAGACATTTTTAATTGTTTTAGACAAGAGAATTTTGTAATGAACTTTTGAAATTAGGTTAGCGCAATTATCATAATGCGAGCTGAAAAATATATTTCGCCACAATTAAGAAATCTAACATGATAATTTTATTCGTAATAAACATAATAATTTTATACATAATAAATAACATAATAATTTTATTTCTTGTTATTTGTTGCCCATATTGGTAACTTTACGTCCTTAGATTATACGAAACATGTTTTTAGATGTTTATCTAATCAAGAAAAAAGATTTACTGTCATTTGGTATGGTTTGGTTGCTCGAGGACAATTCATAATAGCCTGGCTAGGTACATAAAAAATTTAGATTTTTTGAGCCCTCTTAGATACCTATATTCTATATCTATATTAGTACTTTTGATACAGATAAAAACAGCACCTATTACCGAATACAAAAATTAAGCATAATTTTCTTCTGTAACTGCACTGCAATTTTTTGCGGTTCCTTGTTCCTTGTGAGGAATAAGTAACTTAGCTCCATTATTTTTTCTTTTTAATACATAGCTAATTTCTTTTTTATTTCAATTACTGTACTTTCAAATTAAATTTTACAGAAATACGTTACAAAAGCTTTTCTATAAACAAATTTATTGATTTTAGATAACATAAAATATTAGTTTGTTGATGTAGCTCTCGCATGTCATTCACGTTGATTCCAGAGTTTACCTGACTTAACGAATAATAAATAATTAAATCCCAAGGAAAGTGCAATTTGCTCCTTTTTTGATGAAATAGATCTGTAATCTAGCAATCATTATACAAGTTTTATTTTTTAAATACCTGGAAAAAAAAAGAACTAGCAGAATTGACTTTAGTCTTGTTTAATTTATAAAGGCTAAACAAATGAGAAAAATGTATTTTTCAAACGTCTCAACCGAATATCATAATTGAAATTTTTCGACGAATTTTAATTCAGGGGCCCTTCAAATATTATGCAAGCACTTAACGGGGGGGGGGGGGNATTGCAACCTGGATGACAGAACTAGCCTCTGTCTGGGAAGAAAAAAAAAAAAAAAATATATATATATATATATATATATGGGCTGGCTGATAGGACGTTGGGCCCATGTCCAAGAGGTCGTAAGTTAGATTCCCTCCGGCGGAAGACTCCCGTGTACGAAATGTTGACTGGTGCATGCTAAATCTGTAAATCTGTCGGGGTCACAAAGTCCTACAAGTTCCCATAAGAAATCAATACCTCTCTTAGTACTGAAGTAGAGATTGACTGTGCTGTGGTTCAGGTCTAAATTACAATCTGTTGATGGATGGTTGGTGTGTAAATGTGTCCTCCTTGTAAAACGGGATGTGACGTATGTATGTTAATTCCGGATCATCCTGAAGGATGTTTCCCAGACCATTGCCAATAGCTCATTGTGCAACTTACTCTAGCACAACATAAAATGAATGTACCTACCTAATGTATGTACGTTCCTCATATTTTTGGAAGAAAAAAAACATATAAAAACTGCAACAAAAATTATGCGTGGAAAGTTTCAAACTTGAAATAAAAGCTGAATTAGATTACAGAAAAAATTGGAAAAATTTCAGAGGTCGAAAGTTTGGAACCCAGATGGAAAACACAAAAGATTGCTAAAGGATTCTGATTTCAAGAAAGAGAAAGAGATTCAAAAATTTAAAAAAATTTATTAACTACTACAGTAAAAATCAAAGCAAACAACCAGAGGGCTACGACTTTCTCACATAATCATAACTGGGGCATTATGCGCTTGTTTCTATAAAAAAAGGGGAGGAGTGTCCAAAATTGTCAAAAAAATATGCTGACGTTATATTTGAACAGCCCCTGGGAGCTGAAATTCTCCCTTGCACTAAATGATTAAATTCTAAAACCATAGCACAAACGGTTCTAGTTTTATTAGACAAATACATTGACAAAATCTCTACCTTTCATTGTTATAGATATGCGATTATGATAGTTATTAAAATAGATAAAACTTTCGGAATTTTTTAATTCTTGAAAATATCTGATTTTTTTTTCCTTTTGGAGAGTGCTCTTAGGAAAATAAAACAGAATTACGATGTTGGAAAACTAATAGTCAAGTTTTATAATTTTCTTTTGAAGTTAATATACACTGGTGTGCAAAACTTAAGCAACAAGTGCGTTTTTTGTCATAACTCTACAAGAATAATTTATATTTCGTTATTAA
>NC_092213.1:66741054-66795582 GCF_043381705.1 Parasteatoda tepidariorum
ATTTTATAAATATATATAGACTAGGTTTCGTGTTCTCTGCACCACTCTAAACGGTGCCGCCGATGGCTAACTTTTAAAGGTATGCAGCGTTCAGGACGTCTAGCAAGTAAGCCACCTTTGTGGAGACGTCTGGCCACTGTAAATCTTGATACTTGTCATCCTGTGGCTGTTCACAGTTGCTGAGATATGGCGCTCGCTGACTGAAAACGGTTTCTTTTCGCCTGGAGGACAATGTAACGGTCATCTCTCGGTGTTGTTTTCCTTGGACGGCCACCACCAACCTTCCGAACATCTGTACCAGTAGTTTTAAAGGCATTCCAAGCGAGTAAAGTCGTCTAAATGATTTCTTGAAGACATGTTTCACAAAACAAATCGGTTGCATTTGCAGCGAATGTCTTTAACTGCTGTGCTCTTCATCCTTTTATCACAGCTTTGACCTGCGCGCGCCGACCCACAAGGTTTACGTACACTAACATAACCTACGACATTTTATTTCTAAAATTTGCATACAAATAATCTTTCTACTGAATTACCTGCATATTATACTGCAATTTCAGGGCTATCTTATACTTTGTTGGGGAGCTGTGGCCGAAAAACCACTTGTTGCTTAAGTTTTGCACACCAGTGTATTTTATGAAACATTTGAGGATCTATTTTTGTCCCAAATTTAAAATTGATCATTTTTTTAAAACAAGAAATGTTTGTCATAAATATCGTAAGTACTTTTAGACAATTTTCTTCCTTCTATTTTTTTATTATAATTAAAATGTATAAGCAGTTCTAACTTCATTGACCTATAAACAAAAAATAAATTATTTGTATTTTTTTTTAAGCATACTTTTATTTCTTAGTATATATATGTACTTTTTCCCCAAATCTTTAGCTGAGGGTGATGAACAGGAAGATGGTGATGAGGAAAGGGAGTAAGTATAACTTTTTAAAATTTCGTGTGCTAGAACTTATATTAATCATTTTGTTTTTGTAAAAAAAAGTACAAGTAAAGAGTACAAAAAAATTAGATATAAAAAGCAAACAATATTTGTTTCCGACAATTTTATTGCTTTATATATTATTAGTATAGAAAGCTTAAATCAATATTACTTGATTATTCAAAATATTCAGGGGATATTTTGTTTCATTGCCAGTTGGGCTCAAAATTGGCTCAATATCAGTCCTATAGGAGCATGCAACATGGAACTAATATTCTAGATATCTAGATTTTTTAATATTAGTCCTATATAGGGCCAATGTTGGCCTCCATAGGACCTATATTTGCTGTATTCAGGGGATAATTAAAACAATCCTTAAATTTTTTATATGTTTTTTTAAAGACCTGGTTACTAAGTAATTTTTTATTTATTGTGAATAATGTGTAAAACTGGCAACAAAAGTTTTTTTTTCCGTAACCGTCATTAAACAGTCGACTCATTTTTTTTTGGGTTGACCACTGCCAATGTTTCACTCCGTAGCCTTGTAAATTTGAACCCAGTACAGAAGACAAGGGAACTCCTTGATCAAGTATTGGGAGAAATTTACCTTTGTTGCGTACTTTTTAATGGAATTAACCCGTATTTCCGTTACATGGAGAGGACAACCACAAGAATCTCTCACGGTTAGCTTGACGGTAAGGGGACTCTAACCCATGATCCATCTACCACTGAGCATATTTCACGTCAGCACTGTGGTCGGTGTAAGCCGGATGCGGAATTCGTATAGATTAGCCATCGCTGGCATTCGAACTCGGTTCACCTCATTGGAAGGCAACGCTCTATCCTCTGAGCCATCGCGGCTCAAACAAAAAGTTTTCTTAAAAAAATCTTAATGTAACTGTAGTTGATGATTCTGTAGCTTATTTGTGTGTCGCTGTTTTCTGTTATCGATAATGATGATGATACTAGTTTTGTTAAAAAGATCAGCACCAAGTAAGAAAAAAGAATTTTATTCAATAAGTAAAGAAAAATTCTGATTCACTTGAAAAATTTCAACACTGGATGAAATGTGCAAAAAAGGAAATTCTCATTAAGGGGTCCAATGACTGTGTTTTCCAGATTTCTTTTCAACATAATTTGGTTGCTGATGAAAAGAAAGTTGTTTATTGAGTGTGAGTACGTTTTTTGTCGAATTCCGTTACTTAATAGCGTTAACTGGGCAATATATTCGAGATCAATTCTTTAAACTTTTAAGAACGGCAATTGTTCGTGAAACCTGTATGTAGTATTAGAGCAATAATCAGGGTGATATTCTATTTAGCTCACAGCATATCACATTTATATCATTTTTTGACTATGCTTATAATGTTTGTAAATGCTATGCTTATAATTTTTGTAAAAAATTTTGTTCGTAATAATTGATCTTGTGATTGTTCAGATATGATATAAAAATGATTTGTTCATGTTTGTAGGGAATAAAGATAAAGGTGAGGTAATTTATTTTAAATATCATCATTAGAATTAGCAGAAAATTTAAAACACTGATAAAAAGAAATAAAAATTAAAATTCTCAGAATTAAATGTGATTTAATGTCATCATCAGTTACCAAACATCATATAAACTTTTAAAATATTTAATTATTGTTTCTAATTGCACTTGAATAAGCCAACGTCACCATTTATTGGCTTAAGTTGACGAATTAAGTCACAAGGTCGTTTGACAAGAGAGCTCTGCTAGGGTGAAAGTGCAACTTAGAGATTAGCTGCGTCATACATTTGTTAGGCTGCTCTCTTAATTTAGACATAGATCTGAAGTGGAAGGACATTTTCTCTAGATCCCTGTGCTTCGGTACTGCTCAGCGACCGCTCACAGGACTTTCGATTCCACAGGTTTTATGAGCACGTGTAGCGCATGTATTTTTTCAGGATTGAACTGTGGCCCCCCTGCGGAACGAAATCCAATGCTCTAAACACTGGGCTACCACAGCCTCAAAATATTTAGTTCATCTGAGTATTCATCATACATTAAAGTGTAATTTTGTAATTATTTATGACTATTAATGTATTTATGTTACGTGTTATTGTATAATATATAATTAATTACACATTAATGCAAGACATATTTTTTTTTTAGTAGTAAGGTTTTTATTTAGTAGAAAGAATTTTTTTCTTATTTTGTGTTAAGGGAAACTTTTACTTGAATCTTCTATTTTTATTATTATTATTAGCTTTTTCGTAATAAAATCGATGTCTCATCTGAGCAGCATAAATGAAAAATTAAATATAAATAATTTTGAATTGAATACTATACCAAATTTGAAATAAAAAAAATGTTCTGTGATAATTTCAGGTATGGCCCCTATTACTGGGAAGATGGAAATGATAACAGCACTGAGTGCAAAAGGTAATTTACCTTGTAATTTATGCAATCAAAAATATCAGATTTATTAATATCTGAATAACGTTTATTATTAAGTGCAAATTAATTACTTTTTATAGTTAATTTTTATATCAATTAACAAATTTAATATACTGTCAACATTATGAATTAAATAAATTCGTTGTTTATTGAAAATTGTTTATTGTTTATCGCGATAGGAAATTGTTTATCGCTATCATAGAGGTCCATTTTAATATGGACATCCTAAACTAAAATATTTTAATGTCTTTAAAGAACAATCCACTTGGTTATCATCAATTTAATAACCATTCAAACTAAATATGATGTAATAAGGTATCGGATCTGTTTTAAATATTGAGTTACAAAATTATTCTAATTTTTCATTATGTTAGAAACCGAATGCCTTGGACTTTTAAATAGGTTGAACTCTTAAATGCAAAATAGTCTGCACAATCATAGTTCAGGTTGTTACATTAAAAATGTAAAAAACAGTTCTATTTGTATAAATATTCTATTTAAATGCAAAAAATGTGCAGACTCTTAAGGAATGTGCTATTAAATAAAGGCAATAATGTGAAACGTTTATAAATTGCTAACCTTAATAGCATTGTAATAAAAATTGTTTACTTTCAATCACTATGAAAATGTACAAGCTAGGAGTTTCAAGAAAATATAAGATGAAATTAAGTCTAATGTTGAATTTAATTTGCGTTACTCCAACCTTTAAAATTTATAAAAAGCAAAAAGCTTGATTTTTACACTTTTAAGAGGTAGTAAAATTTTTTTTAAAAATCTAATTTGTGTCATTAAAACATTTTTAAACAATTTTTTTTTTGTTTTGTTATATCAATCGAAAAAAGTATTATAAATAAAGCTAACTTAAAATATAATTTATTGCAACTCTTTAAATATATTTATTCTCAACTTCTTGTTCATAGAAATAGATCCTTATACGGATTGACATGGTTGGAAAACTAATTTAAATGTTAAAACGTTTGCCAAATAATAAATTAGAAATGCTCTTTTATAATTTTAGTTTTGATCAAATAATACTGGACGATGAACTCGTGGATAATTTTCAATTTGATTATGATGGATATGGTACTTACCATGAAATCAGTAATGAGTTGGATGTTATGAAGAGGTAATTATATTTAAATTAAGTCACTCGATTTAAACTGATCCTCGTTTTTAAACATTTTATTTCATTTTATGACCGTCGTTGAACAGCCGACTCAATTTTTTGGGCTTACGACTACTTATGTTCAACTACGCAGCCTTGTAATTTTGAACCTAATCCAGAAGACAAGGGAACTCCTGGATCAAGCATTGGGAGAAATTTGCCTTCGTGGAGGACTTTTTGATGGAACTAACCCGCATTTGCTTTACATAAAGAGGAAAACAACTTTTTAACATATTCGGATGTTAGTACTAAGTACTAACTATTACTTCTAAAGTGTTTCAAATTTTTTTTATAAAGGGAAAAATTAGAACTTTTAGAGTAGAAAGGTGGCGAATTACGTCGAACCATGCAGGCAGCGAATTCAGAACTCTTTGGCCAGCATCAGGCCCTAGCAACAATTTGACCTTGGCTCCAGTTGGGCTCAAAATTGACTCAATATGAGTCCTATATGAGCATGCAACGAGAGACCAATATTGTGGTATCTAGATTTAATGTTAGTCCTATATAGGGCCAATGTTGTCCTCCATAGGGTCTATTTAGGGCCTATATTTGCTGAGTAATGGATATAAAATATCGGATAAATCTGACAATTCTATATAGGGCCAATATCAAAAAATATAACGGTCCTTTGAACCCTTATTGAGCCAAGATTCGTGAATATTGATCCAATGAGGGTGCAAGTTATTTTGCTGCTAGAGGACTGTAGTGATGATGACGAAGGTTTTTTGATCAAAATTATGCCAGAAAAACATTTTTACTCAAATCTTTAGTTATTATTAAGTGAAGAAATTTGAATACAATAACTTAATAGAACTGTTAAATGAAATTTTTTGAACAGAGCAATTTAGCTTCTATGTTAAATTTTAATACAATTTTATCCTTATCTTAATCTAATTTTTAAAAAAAAATTCTAATGATTTATTTATTAGGAATACTAAATGACTTTAATTTATATGTTTAAAATGCGATCTAGTACAGAAATGAGCTTTTAAGTGAACTGAAAAATAAATAATACTTTTATTGAAAAATAAATAATTGCTTTATTGTAATTTCAGTTCCGTCCAGATTATTTATGATGATAAAAGTGGATTTGATCTGCAACTTGGAGAAGGTTATAAAGAAGGGAAAAGGTGCAGTTCTTTGTAAAGTTCTTTTTCAATTTAATTAAAGAAAATATATTGACTTTATGATTTTAAGTTTTCTTTAAATAAAATTTCTTTAATATCTAATCTAAATAAATTATCTTTTTAATCGAAGGCAATTTTCAGTACGATGAAGTAAATATGATTTTCAATTAATTTTCTAAATGAGAAACAATTGATTTTTCTATAGTGATTAACCCATTTTAAACCAAGCATAGAAATTTTATAAAATGTGGTGTTATGTTAATTGAAATATGCTTGCATTACATTCATTAAGACACCAAAAATTTCATTCATAATTTTTTTTTATTTAATTTAAGATATAAAATGGTACGTATAGGCACCATACATTCATTAAATCAATAAGCAAACCATTTAGTTCAACGCTTGTTTTTTTTTTCATAAAATTTTGATTGACTTACAACTTTAATCCATCATAAAAACATTTGGTAAATCTCAAAAAGAATAATTACGCATTTTCAAAAAATTTCATTTGTCAATAACCGTTTTAAGTTAATAAGCTAGAACAGTTTAAAAATTTCTCAACAAAAAGTGTTTACTCTAAATGAATTACTAATATTTTACAGATGTCTTCAGGACCCTTGACAATAGCAGAAAAATAAGATTGGTAAAAAATATTCGTCGCTGTGTTAATAAAAAAATATTTATTATTTGACCGAAAATGGGTTAAACTATGTGAATCTAAATGATACACTTAAAATGACAATAACTAGTGTGTTGAATGTAATTATTTTCCATAGTATTCTTCAATATTAATTTTAATATTAATTGATATATGACTTTGTGTTTATAAAATATATATATATATATATATAAATGCAATTATATAAACCTNTATATATAATTTTTTTTTCCATTTATATTTATTAGAGACTATTTTTTAATTGTTTTATCTGGGGAATTTTTCCAAATAAAGTTTTTTTAAAAAATACACTTTTATAATTTTAGATCTGACAGAATAATTTTGAACGATGAACTGTTAGATGATTTTCAGTTTGATTTTAATGCTTATGGGGCCTATCCAATTATCAGTGATGAACTGAATGATATGAAAAGGTATTTTTCTTTGTGTTTAAGTTTTTAATTTTCATAAATATTTTGCATTAGATTAATTTATTTTTAATGGCGGACACTTAGGATGTATTGTCCCATTGGCCTCTTATGCCAGAACTGCTACTTTCTTCTCGTTACCCAGTGGGCAGCTGTGGCGAAGCCACGGCGGTGGAGCAGCGTCGCCCACGTCACACAACCACAAATCCGTTTATAGGGCAATCACACATTCACACAAAGGAGAAAGGACATAGAACACAGAGATAAAGAGACATCCATGCCCTGAGCGGTATTCCAACCCGCAACCATCAGCTCCGCAGTCAGGCACGCTAACCACTCGGTCACCTGGTCGGCTAGATTAAAATGTAAATTACAACAAATTAAATTATGAAAAATAAGTTTTTTCCCATATCAGCAAAAAACTGATTTTATTCAAATATTTTTAAATTTTATACATGTAAAAACGGAGTTTCTTCTTTGAAAGTAAAGTAAAAAATATCAACTAAATTTGACAAAAAATTTACGCGTGTCATAAAATGCTATTTTTTACCGGGGCAATTTAGCTTCAATTTTAAAAATAAATATTATTCCATCCTCAAACTTTCAGCTTATCATCTAATTCTCTTTTTCTATTGAACCACTTGAAAGGAATTATTATTTATATCTTTGAAATTTTACTTAATAAAAATGCAAATAGTATTAATTTCTTTCATCATTTTATTGACATTCATTTCTGATAAAATAGTTATTGAATAAAAACATAGGGTGAGCCTAATACTGACTCATATGGGAAACATATTATAAATGACAGTGACTAAAAATGGGCAAAACTTGATTTAATAGCTATGAATAACTCACAACATTTGCTAACTCACAACATTTTCGAAAATAGCCTATTATTCGCCAAACGTTATTTCATGTAGTAAGGGATCCTTCGAAATTACTTACTAATTACGAAATTACTTACCCCGATGTACTAAAATTGAGAAAACTAAGTATTCACAAAGCGTGGAGAAATAAATGTTTGTGATATGTATTAAAATTTTATTTATGGATTATAAAGTGTTCTTTGGAGATATAGATAAGAAGATATAGAATATGAAGTATTATTCGGAAATTTGAGTTAAAGATAAAGCGAAATGAAATAGCTTCTGAAAAAAACAAAAGAGATAAACCTTCTTTTATAGTTTTGTATAAAATAATTCGTTAAATTCAATTAAAAATAATTCACTTCTAACGTTCTATTCTATTCCTCCAAGCAAGAAAATAGGCAAGCACAAATAAATAAAAATTATAAAAAACCTAATTAACATATTTTCAGGTTGAAATTTCAAAAACATAATGAAACCAATTTTTGAAGTAAAAAAATTAAAATCAATGAAAATTTGTCTCTTTTTATGCATAATACAGTGAGCCTAAGCAAAACTAAGAAAGAGTGTACTATGCCGATGCAGATACAACGTTATTTTTATTCCTGTGGATATGGTATAATCAACGAAAAAACAGTTAGTGCAAAATTAGGTCAATCAGACAATTGCAATGACTCCTTCTTAGACCATGAAATTTCAAAATTTTACTCACGATGAAACTCATCATCCTAACATCTTTTCGTTTCTACTCGCTAGTGATATTTTAAACTGTGTATAACTGATTTATTGTGCTTACCATTTTAATCAAGTTTTATCCACACATAAATATATTTGCCTTTACACTTTTATTGAGTTTTAACAAGTTTTAAGTTCAGTCTTGAAATTCAAAAATCAATAAAAAATGATTACCGTCAATATTATCATTAAATTATAAAAGATTTTATTACTATTTACTTATTACGATATGATTGCATTGTTTATCAAAATACACTGCAAGAAAATTTTAATTTATAAGATATTGATTATTTTTCAGGAGTGAAAATGGGGAAGAAAAGAGCTCGAATGGTGAAAAGAAAACTTTCAACTCAGTTTTGCGGTCCATTTGTTGGGTTTTCTGCTGCTGCTTTAATGGAAAAGCGACTTAATTTCAAAATGTCAGCTCATGTTTTGCTACCCATTTTCTTCCTTTTCTGATGTTGAAAAAAAAAGAGAAAAGAAAAAAATAATAAAAAGAATAGGGAGCGTATATTATCAAATAGCAAGAAAAAAAAACTTTCTACCTATTTTCGCTGCCCATTTACTGGCTTTTCTCTTGCTGCTATAAAAGGAAAGCACTTTAAGAAATAGAAATCTTTTGGCTCGTTGGCTTTTATGCTGAAGAATACGGAATGATTACCAACATTTTATTTTAAACAGTCATACGATATTCATTTTGGTGTTTACATCAACAACTGTTATCTCAATAGTAAACGTACCTTTTAGAACTGCAATTTCAATAGTATAACCATACCTTCAAAAACAGTAACTTCAATAACGCAGTATCTTCAATACCAACCGTACCTTCTAGAAATGTGGTTTACTTCAACAACTGTAATCTCAATAGTAACCGTACCTTTTGGAACTGTAACTTCAATAATAACTACCTTCAAAAGCAGTAACTTCAGCAGTATCTTCAAGAACTTTAATGCCAACAGTACCTTCTAGAAATGTGGTTTACTTTTCAACAACTGTAATCTCAATAGTAACCATGCCTTTTAGAACTGTAACTTCAATAATAACCGTACCTTCAAAAACAGTAAATTCAATAACAGCAGCATCTTCAAGAACTTTAACTTCAATAACCACCGTACTATCTAGAAATGCAACTTCAATAATGACTGTACCTTCTAGAACTACAACTTCGAAAATAACCGAACCTTTAAAAACTGCAACTTCTAGAGTAATCATGTCTTCAAGAACTATAACTTCAATAATAACCGTAACTTCAATAATAATTGTATATTTAGTAACTGTAACTTTAAAAAATCCAGTAACATCAATAAATATTGTGTTAATCAAATGCGTTATCGTTATTAAAATTTGGGTACGAAACATAGATCTATTTTGCATTTGATAGTAATGCTTCAGTAGTATTTGCTTAGTATTTGTTGCTACGCCCGTTGGCTTCTTGGCGTCATTGTTCTCAGCCAAGAGTCAGTTAATGTAAAACAACCAAAGAGCATACACGCTCGGTTTTTGCATCTCCGCAGCGCTACCAGCGCACCCGCAAAATAAATTTTATACAGTCCACATTGTCCAAGTTTGATTTTTATACACCCGCAAGCTATCGCAGAACAGTATTAAAATTCATGATTTGTGTCCGTAAAAGTAGCCAAAAAAATTATTTTATAGTTGGCTCACTATTGAAGTTTCTGTAAACAATATTTTATTTTATTTTATAACCGACACTGAACAGCCGACCCAACTCAGCGTTTACCATTATCTATGCTCAACTCCTTAGCTTTGTATTTTTGAACCCAACTTAGAAGACAAGGGAACTTCTGTTTTAACCACACACCAACATTTAACCCTGCGCCCATGCTCCTTTGAAAAAGACTTTTTGCTGGAACTAATCCGCATTTGCTTTACATGGAGACGAAAATCACGAAACCTTCCTACGGTTAACGTGACGATAAGGGGACTCTAACCCATGATCCGTCTACCACTGAGGATATTTTACACCTGCTCTGTGGTTGGTACGAGCCATGTGCGGAATTTGTATTGACCAGCCATCGCTGGGATTCGAACCCGGCTCACCATATTTGAAGGTGAATGATCCATCCCCTGAGTCATAACGGCTCTGTAAACAATACTTAAAATTATTCCAAACCTATTAAAGATAATTTGGAATATGTAGGGCTTTCTCTTAAGCCTACCCTCATTTCTTCAGCTTTTTAAAAGCCTTTTTAAAATAACACCATTTAGTTGGGAAAACAAAAGTACTTTCATAGATATCTATTGAATCACTAGCTAGGAAGAGAGGGGAAATTCTAAATTCAGTGCGATAGCCTGAAATTTTTTTTAGGTGTTTTTAAAAATCTTTTCTATTTCCTCTGTTTCTTTCACAATAAGAAACTGGTTTTTATGACTTCAGTTATAACTTCCTTATTAATGATTCGTGAAATTTTATAAACATTCTTGTTTCTTCTGTTCATTCTGTTATTATATTATTCGTTCATTCTGTTATTTATATCTGTCATTATAAACATTCTGTTCTCTTTTAAATAGTTATTTTTAGATACATAATGTGTTTACCGCTTACTTCATTTTCCTACAAGAATTCTAAAAATATGTATGAAAAGTGGTCTCTATTAAGCACTGTATATTTAGCTCTGTATAATATAGTATGAGTTTGAATTGAACACTCTTTACATAATTTTTCAGGAAATTCTAAGAACAATTTTAGATTAAGATTTATATGTTTTATTGTACCATTTTTTTTAAGAATCACTCAGGGGTTTCTTTATGTAAAACAGTTAGGGATATGTTACTTATTTTTATTTCTAAGAAATTTTTTTTATCTTACAGTACCAAAACTAAAAATTATCTGACATTTAAAAAAAAAATCCCCGTTTTTATGTATAGCAATACTAGTGCCAATAGTAAATCACGGCACTGAAATTAATCTTTTTAATACTTTCATTTGTTTAACTGTTTTAAAAAAATCTTAAATATGGCCAAAATTATATCAATATACAGAATTATAGAAACCATATTCAACTTTTTCATAATATGGCAATAAACTTTGAGATGACTTTCACTTGATCTTGACGTAGGAGTAAATTTTTGCGACATGTCATTGAATCTGAGATATAATAATGATTCGCTTAAGTTAAATTTTTGCGGCATGTCATTGAATCTGAGATATAATAATAATTCGCTTAAGTTACATGTGTTTTCCTGATTGGTCAATGAATGCTTCAAGATCTGTGCAACTGAGACGAGAATATCACATCTGAAAAGTATCTAGTTTAGGGAATAACTTTATAAAAGTATTAGCTATGAAATGTTTCTTAGGAACAGTGGAGGGGATTTCTGCATCAGTGAACCAGCCGCTATACTTAATAACCTTTAAAGGGTTAGATTCTATAAAACTAATAACACATAAATATAGAACAAACTAATTTTTTTCTGCATTTCTATTAGTTTCATATGTTTTTATAGTTACTTTACTAGTCGCCCTTTCAAGGGTTGCTTTTTTAGGAAGTTTTATTATAATTTGAGTTTAAATTTACGCGTTATTTTACCATTCATAAGAGTTTACTCTTATTTTATCAATTCTAACAGGTCGAGAGCATTGAAAAAATCTTTACAAAATTAATATCATACCATAAATAAAGTGTAGGGTTCGCCATGTTTTGAGCGTTATACCTTGTTTGACTATATTTGTATAAAATAGTGCTGTTTGTTTTATTTAGCATCATAACAAGTCTTCCAAAATCATTTGTTGTTTGTTTCGTTGAAAGTTAAATTGAAAGAACGCGTTATATTGAAAACACTACAAGTATAATTTACATTGAATGGCTCGTTTTTTTAAGCTCAGGCGTAAAAGTCAGTCGGAAGTAGTAATTCGGAAGTCTCGCGGTGAATTTTGACCCTCAGTGCCATCTGCGCTTAGCTTTTACACGACCAACCATCCATATAAAGTTAATTGTCTAATTTTTTCTACCATATTAAGTTTTTGTTCCTCAAAAAATGAAAAAAAAAATCTTTATGTTTCGGAAAATTTAAATAAAAACTTCATTTTCACCCATATAAAATGATGAGAAAATACAAATTAAGCAGGCTAGTATTAACCACTTCCTTCTCGTTCTCATCAAAATGACAGGGTGAAGTTTTACCCTTTATTTCTCGTGACCCCCATGAAGTTTTCACAAGTGACGGCCTAAAAAGATGTAATTTTTACACTAGGTGGCTACACCAGACTACTTGCAATGTATTTAGAGATTTTTTATTTTCAACTAGGTGTCAGAACTCATCTGATTCACACTAAATCCATTTAACTCACAGTCAGCACTAAAATTAACTCACAAAATAAAAAATGAACACAGATGTAGTACATGCATTTAGTTTTATACAATTTTCTTGAATAAAAAAATCGACCCTTTGATAACCGTTTTCTTCTAAATTATGCGACCATTAAAGGGTTTGACAAATGTTGGTAACCACATTAAATGGGAATGAAGCCACTGGTTTTTTTTACAATGTCTACCAAAATTCTCATCTGTACTAGATATCGGTAAATTTTCTGGAATTAAATAAATTGAAAAACTTTTTAATTAAAATAGTTTTAATTCCATCATTACTTTTGAATGCAAGCAGCAAAAGTTATGCCATGAGCCTCGTAACAGAAATTTCCCAGCAACAGGTGTTGCAGATTATCACAGCATCTGGTGATTATTTTTTATTTCAGATTCAGGGAAGACGTGGAATAAACGGTTAAAAATAGTAGAAAGGAAAAAGAAAATATTAAAGACAAAGTTTCATTTTTCAGAAAGAAAGTTTAGCGATACATTTTATCCTTTGAAAACTGATTAAGAAAAACTGTATAGCAATAAAAGCATAAAACTGAGATTATCCCTTTTGTATATACGCTAAAGATTTTTTTCTTCTCCAAGGAAGAAAAATATCGTAAAATCTAAAAAAGAAAAATACCGTGCAGATATTTAGCTGAAAAGTAATCTTCAAAATCAAAAATTATTTTCTTCAAAACTTTTAATTTTTTTTCATTCACTTCAAAAGCATTTTTTTTCAATGTATTGAAATTTAATAAAAAAAAATATTGAAAAGAAAAACTATAAAAATTTACTTTTTATTAATTTCTGAAATTTTTCATTGGTTTTTAGCATATGTCAAAATCGATTTCATTTTTTTCCAAGCATTGTAGAAAATTCAAAGTTTTAAAATTTTTTTCTCAGGCGATCGAACTGTGTAGGGTTCCGGGAACTGGTTTGGGTTCGAATCCCGGTCAAGGCATGTATGTTCTTTCATTATCTGCACTATCTGCCCTTACTGTGGAAGCAACGTTGGTCCACCTAATATTGTGCCCCTGAAAGAGTGGTCAACTAATCTTTCCTTTAGATGTCTGTAGTGACAAAGGTTATTCCCCAGGTGGGCATTGAA
Source organism: Parasteatoda tepidariorum (assembly GCF_043381705.1). Taxonomy (NCBI): domain Eukaryota; kingdom Metazoa; phylum Arthropoda; class Arachnida; order Araneae; family Theridiidae; genus Parasteatoda; species Parasteatoda tepidariorum. The sequence goes on from NC_092213.1 coordinate 66,754,812, forward strand.
AAAAAAAAGGCAGTTTTACCTAAACCTTTTTGTATATAATGTTTATTAATCTTACAGAAACACATTTTACTTTACATCTGTTAGATTAATTTAGTTATTACAATTATAATTTTTAAGTGACTACATTGGGGTTGCAGGCAAATTTGAATCATTAAGAAATTTCCCAGCCTATTGACTCATTAACTCAAAGCATGAGTGTCCGCTGCATATAAACTGTTAAAAACCATGAATTAAATTATGTATATTGAAATTTAGGTTACTAATTTTCCAACAATATCTTTAATTTATTTCAAAAGTTTTTTACAAAAATTTATTCAATAGTTGCAACAATGCTTCAATTTTTAGAAGCTTTTACTAAACTGAGTAAATAATTATATTGTAACAATGGTTTCATTTAAATCAGTGTTGGCAAAAAAAATTTTAATTGTTAAGATCAGATCTAGAAAACAATACTTGCTCATTCTCTTTTGAATGCTTTTTGGTGAATGTTGTGTTATTCACTGCGAATTATAAAATGCCTAAAAATAGCGATTTATATCGCAATGCTCTTTTAAACCATTGGTTTAAAGAGAGGGAGAAATACCCTCGATTACCACGTAAGTATAAATACCGTACTTATATTTTTGATATTTTTTTATGCAAATGTCTTGACGTGGTACTATTTCATAGTTAGGCATCTAGGTATCTTATGAACATTAATTAGTAACAATGCAAACTCGCAAAATGTTATTGTATTGAAGATATTTGTAATTATTTTAGAAAGAGAATTTTGTAATGAACTTTTGAAATTAGGTTAGCCCAATTATCATAATATGAGCTGAAAAACCTATTTCGACACAATTAAGAAATCGATCAAATAATTTTATCCATGATAAATAACATAATAATTTTATCCATAATAATTTTATTCACGAATAACATAATAATTTTATCAATAATAAATGACATAATAATATTATTTCTTGTTATTTGTTACCCATATTGGTAACTTTACGTCATTAGATTATAAGAAACACGTTTTTAGAAGTTCATCTGATCAAGAAAAAAGATTTACTGTAATTTGGTATGGCTTGATTGCTCCAGGACAATCCATGATAGCCTGGCTAGGCTTATAAAAAAAATTAGATTTTTTCCTCTAAGATACCTATATTCGATATCTATATTAGTGCATTTGGCACCCATAAAAACAGCACCTATTACCGAATATCACTCGTACTTTATACAAAAATAGAGCATCATTTTCTTCTGTAAATGCACTGCGATTTCTTGCGGTTTCTTGTAAGGAATAAGAAACATAGCTCCATTATTTTTTCTCTTTAATACATTGCTAATTTCTTTTTTATTTCAATTACTGTACTTTCAAATTAGATTTCACAGAAACACATTTCAGAAACTTTTCTGTAAGCAAATTTAATGGTTTTAGATAACATACAATACTAGTTTGTTGATGTGGCTCTCACTTGTCATTCACGATGATTCCAGAGTTTACCTGACTTAGACAATAAAAAATAATTAAATCACAATATATATATATATATATATANTCGCTACGTTTTAAGATAAAGTTATTTAGAATGGAGGTCTAATCTTATTAACCGTTTTAAAATTATTATTGTCGTGCAAATAACATTAATATAATGTTATAAACTAGAGTTAAAGAGATCTGTTAAATGATTTAGAGCTTAACGATCATCTTCATGCGCATTGAGATGCAAGCAAAAATAGTATTTAATATACTCCCTTAGTTTTAAACTCCTGAATTAAAAGCGTAATAATAGCAATACTGGAAAATAACTTTAAATAAGGGATACAAAAATGTTTATAGAAAAATAGTACCTTTATGACTTTTATTAATTTTATGCTGATGACAACCAGAACAATATGGAAATGAGTGAGGAAAAACTGGATTCAACCAAGTGATTTTCCGGCCAATAAAATGCACCGACAACATTGGGAGACTGCGACATAATCGTTAGATTTTTATATAGAGAAAGATATTATAATGTAATTCTGGAGCTATATTTTATGATAAAGTTATTTAATAGCTGTTATTAACATACTGTTATTAATATACTGTTATAAATTACAGCTGAAGAGATTTGTTAAATGATTTAGAACTTAACGATCATGCACAATGAGATGCAAGCAAAATTTGTATTTAATATATCCGCCCGTTTGGTAAACGAAAACTTTAAATTACGGTTGTGAACTCAACAAATTTGTTTGAGCAATATAATTTTATAACAATATAAATGTTATTTTAAAAAATAATTTGCTCAGAAAAATTACTTCTGTTCACCAATAGATCTAATACAAATAGGTATTATAATACAAATAGATAATAATATTTGGACGTGGGAAGTGGAGGTACAAGCGTATGCAAACAGAATCTATAGATATATTTCTCTTACACGGCGACAAAAAAAGCCTCATTACAACTCCCCGAATGGCAACGCTAGAAAATCGACCCATGATTGCCGCTAAATATGTCACATGCCAAATCTAGCTGAGATGGCTCAACATATAGTGCTTTTAAAAACGGAAACTGAAATAACCAGAGAGAGCATAAGCTAGGCAGAAGTGAGTAGTCTTTGTCGATAGATCTCTATTTTAGTATTTTGTCGAAAGCGCTTTTTTTCACGAATTCATATATTACGAATTACTTAATTATAGCCAAAATTTTAACCTTTTTAAAGAGATATCAGTTTTAGAAATTTTATATTCAGATTTTGTACTATAGCACATTTCTAATAGGTTTAAATTATTTTTTTCAACATACTATTATTTCTTAGTATATATATACTTTTCCCCCAAATCTTTAGCTGAGGGTGATGAACTGGGAGATGGAGATGATGATGAAGAAATGGAGTAAGTATAACTTTTTTTTTTAAATTCGTGTGTTAGAATTTATATAAATAATTTTGCTTTTGTGAGAAAAAAAATGGTAGAAGTAAAGAGTACAAAAAAATTAGATTCAAAAGGCAAATCAGGCAATTGGTTGCTTTATATATTATTAGTATAGAAAGTTTAAATCAATGTTACTTGATTAATCGTAATATCCTGGGGATATTTTGTTTAATTTCTAGTTGGGCTCAAAATTGACTCAATGTCAGTCCCATAGGAACATGCAACGTGAGACTAATATTCTAGATATCTAGTTTTTTTAATATTAGTCCTATATAGGGCCAATGTTGACCCCCATAGGACATATATTTGCTGTATTCAGGGGATAATTAAAATAATCCTTTAATTGTTTACATTTGCGTTGCATGGAGAGGAAAAGTCACGAGAATCTCTCACGGTTAGCCTGACGGCACTCTAACCCATGATCCATCTACCACTGCATATTTCACGTCAGCACTGTGGTCGGTACAAGCCGGATACGGAATTCGTATAGATTAGCCTGACATTCGAACCCGGTTCGCGTCATTGGAAGGCAGCGCTCTATCCCCTGAGCCATCGAGGGTAAATCAAGAAGTTTCGAAAAATTCAGTTATAACAACCCATTAATATGATAAAATCTTAATGTAACTGTAGCTGATGATTCTGTAGCTTATTTGTGTGTCGCTGTGTTCTGTCATCGATAATGATGATGATACCAGCTTTAATACAAAGATCAGCACCAAGTAGAAAAAAAAAGAATTCTATTCAATAAGTAAAAAAAGTTTTTGATTCGCATGAAAAATTTGCAAAGCTTCATGAAATGTGCAGAAAAGAAAACTCTCCAAGGACTGTGTTTTCCAGATACAGGCTTTTCAACTTGATTTTGTTGTTGACGAAAAGAAGGTTGTTTATTGAGTGTGAGTACGTTTCTTGTCTCATTTTGTAACTTAATAGCGTTAACTGAGCAACATATTCGTGATCAACTCTTTAAACTTTTAAGAATGGCAATTGTACTTGAATACTTTACATACGTAGAGCAATAATTATTCAGGATGACATTTTATGTAGCTCACTGCATATTGTATTTATATCATTTTCTGACTGATTTTAAAATTTATTGTTCGTAAAAGTCGATCTTGTAATTGTTCAGATATAAAATGAAAAATGATTTGTTCATGTTAGTTGGGAATAAAGATACAGGTGAGGAAACTGATTTTAAATATCATTATTAGAATTAGCAGAAAATTTAAAACGCTGATAAAAAAACTCGCAGAATTAAATGTGATTTTATGTGATCAGTTACCAAACATTATATTCATTATTAAAACATTTCATTCTTGATTCTAAATACACTTTGACAAGCCAACGTCACAATGCATTGGCTTTGCAATTTAAGTCATTAGGGAACTTTAGCTTGACAAGAGGGGGTCCGACTGCTAAGGTGAAAGTGCGACTTAGAGATGACTGTATCATGCATTTGTTAGACTGCTATCTTAATTTAGACATAGATCTGAAGTGGAGGAAAATTTTCTCCAGATCCCTTCGGTACTACTCAGCGACAGCCAACAGGACTGTCTATTCCACAGATTTAATGAGCACTTGTAGAGCATATATTTCTTCAGGATTGAAGCCTGTCGCCTTCCGGAACGAAATACAGTGATCTTACCGCTGATTACACAAAATATTTAGTTACTTTGAGTATTCATCATACATTAATGTATAATCTTGTAATTATTTACCACTATTAACGTATTTATGTTACGTGTTATTGTATAATAGGTGATTAATCACACATTAATGCAAAACATATTCCAATTTTTTTTAGTAGTAAGATTTATATTTTGTAGTAAGTATTTTTTTTTTATTTCGTGTTAATAGAAAATTTTACTTGAAACTTCTATTTTTATTATAATTAGTTTTTTTGTTACGAAATCGATGTCTCATCTGAGCAACATAAATAAAAAAATAAATTTAAATAATTTTGTTTTGAATACTATACCAAATTTGAAATAAAAAAAGAAATTTCTGTAATAATTTCAGGTATGGCCCCTATTATTGGGAAGATGGAAATGATAACAGCACTGAGTGCAAAAGGTAATTTAAATTTAAATTTTTGCAATTAAAAATATAGTGCTCGGGATTTATTAATATAAGTAACGTTTATATCATTAAGTGCAAATTAATCAGTTTTTAAAGTTAATTTTTATAATTAATTTTTACACCAATTAACAAATTTAATATACTGTCAACATTATGAATTAAATAAATTCGTTGTTTATCGAAAATTGTTTATTGTTTATCGCGATAGGAAATTGTTTATCGCAATCATAGAGGTCCATTTCATTATGGACATCCTAAACTAAAATACTTTAATGTCTTTAAAGAACAATCCACTTGGTTATCATCAATTTAATAACCATTCAAACTAAATATGATGTAATAAGGTATCGGATCTGTTTTAAATATTGAGTTACAAAATTATTCTAATTTTTCATTATGTTAGAAACCGAATGCCTTGGACTTTTAAATAGGTTGAAATCTTAAATGGAACATAGTCTGCGCAATCATAGTCCAGGTTGTTACATTAAAAATGTAAAAAACAGTTCTATTTGTATAAATATTCGATTTAAATGCAAAAAATGTGCAGACTCTTAAGGATGGTGCTATTAAATAAAGGCAATAATGTGAAACGTTTATAAATTGCTAACCTTAATAGCATTGTAATAAAAATTGTTTACTTTCAATCACTATGAAAATGTACAAGCTAGGAGTTTTAAGAAAATATAAGATGAAATTAAGTCTAATGTTGAATTTAATCTGCGTATCTCCAAGCTTTAAAATTTATAAAAGCAAAAAGATTGATTTTTATATTTTTAAGAGGTTGTAAACATTTTTTTAAAAATCTAATTTGTACTGAAAAGCATTTTTAAACAATGTTTTTTGTTATATGAATCGAAAAAAGTATTATAAATGAAACTAACTTAAAATACAATTTATCGCAACTCTTTAAATATATTTATTCCCAACTTCTTGTTCATAAAAATAGATCCTTATACGGATTGACATGGTTGGAAAACTAATTTAAATGTTAAAACTTTTGCCAAATAATAAATTAGAAATGCTTTTTTATAATTTTAGCTTCGATCAAATAATACTGGACGATGAACTGACGGATAATTTTCAATTTGATTATGATGGATATGGTACTTACCATGAAATCAGTAATGAGTTGGATGTTTGGAAAAGGTATTTATATTTAAATTAAGTTACTCAATTCAAATTGATTCACGGTTTTAAACATTTATAACCGTCGTTGAACAGCTGACTCAATTTTTTGGGTTTAAGACTACTTATGTTCAACTCCGTAGCCTTGCAGTTTTGAACCTAACCCAGAAAACAACGGAACTTCTGGATCAAGTATTGACAGAAATTTGCCTTCGTGGAGGACTTTTTGATGGAACTAATTCGCATTTGCGTTTCACGGAGAAGAAAACCACTTTTTAACATATTCGGATTTAGTACTAACTATTACTTTGTTTAAAAATTTGAAGAAAAAAACTTATATACTGTTTAATCACAGCCTACATTGTTATGACAAAATTGATAGAAACTATCATTTTTTCGATTTTAAGTCAGTTCATGTTTTGTATAAACAGAGGTAGGCTGTTAGAGGCAATGTCCCAGCTTAAAATTCAAACAGAGCTTATCAATCTAGTCAAAATGACTTTGAAAAGTAAAAAAATAGAGTAAAACGTCAGATTAATCTGATTTTTCTGTACTGTTTAAGACATGGTGGATCTCTATCGTTTATATCCTTGTAAAATTTTTTAAAGACTCTGGTTTCAATTTAAAAAGGTTTAATTTTTAAAGATGGGCTATAGTGGAGGTATTTACTACTTCTCAAAATGCTGACAGAGATGAATGTTTGGTTTCAAATTCAAAGAAAACCAAAGTAATGATGGCCGAGCTCTACCACCCCTTATAATTGGAAACCACACTTTTGAAGGTACGTATTATCTAATTTTAATATTTAGGCATGCTTATTACCAGCAATATTGAAGGTAGCATCCAATTTAAATATTTAGGCATGCTTATTATCAGCACGCTTATTACCAGAATAGTGTTTATACGAAGGTATCATCCAATTTAAATATTTAGGCATGCTTATTACTAGTAATAGTGTTAAAATGTAAGTATCATCCAATTTGAATATTAGGCATGCTTATTACCAGCAATAGTGTTTATATGTGTAATATAAAAATAGATTTTTAGTAGTAAATAGATGCTATTTTGGATAAAAAGTCAACTGAAATCAAGAGTCGTTTCCTTGGCAAGATTCGTTCGTTAGCTATAAGACCAATAATCTAGTATGACAGTGAAAGCTGGATACTTAATGAGTCTGAAGAAAACAAACTACAGATATTTCAAAGAAATCTTCGCTTCTTTTTGGAGTACTTAGGAAAAATAAAATATGAAGGGGTACTCATGCAAGATACAATAAATATTGAAAACTAAACATCGATTGTAAGTATAATTAAATCATATAGGATTAGATGACAAGGACTTGTCTATCAATTTAACAATTCAGACCTTCCCAAATAACTAACATATATGCAAACATGAAAGAAGCAAGAAGAAAAGGTTGACCATACAAAAGATGGTTGGATTACGTGGAGAAAGATTAAAACTTTTGGAGTAGAAAAGTGGCGAATTCTTCCGTCGAACCATTCTGCTTGGAGGAAGCGAATTAAGAACTCTTTGGACTGCGCCAGGCCCTAGCAACAATTTTATCTTGGCCCCAGTTAGGCTCAATATGAGTCCTACATGAGCATGCAACGAGGGACCAATATTGGGATATCTAGATTTTTTAATATTAGTCCTATATAGTGCCAATGTTGGCATCCATTGGGCCTATATTGGCTGAATAATGGATATAAAATATCGGGTGAATCTGACAATTCTATATAGGGCTAATATTGGGAAAATATTGGCACTTTGAACCCTTATTTAGCCAAGATTCATGAATATTGATCCTATGAGGGCCCAAGTTATTTTACTGCTAGGGGACTGTAGCGCTGATGAATAAGGTTTTTTGATCAAAATTATGCCAGAAAATCATTTTTACTCGAATCTTTAGTTATTATTAAGTGAAGAAAGATAGCTAAATTTAAATATAGTAACTTAATAGAACTGTTAAATGAAATTTTTTGAACAGATCGATTTAGCTAAGTTTTAATATAGTTTTATCTTCATCTAATTTTTAAAAAAAAATCTAATGAAATATTTTTTATGAATGCATTAATGACTTTTATTTATATCTTTAAAATGCGATCGAGTACAGAATAGAATAGAATACTGAAAAAGAAATAATAGTTTTTATTTTTATTTTTTATAATTTCAGTTCCGTCCATATTATTTATGATGATAAAAGCGGATTTGATCTGCAACTTGGAGAAGGATATAAAGAGGGGAAAAGGTAAATTTTGTAAAGTCTTCTGTATTTTTTTGCCTTTAATTTAATAAAATATATTAACTTTATAATTTCAAATTTTCTTTAAATAAAATTTCTCGAATTTCTAATCTAAACAAATCCCCTTTTTAATCGAAGGCCATTTTCAATATGAAGTAAATATGATTTTCGATTAATTTTCTTAATATGAAACGATTGATTTTCTATAGTGATTAAACTATGTGAATTTAAAAAATATATTAGAATGGCAGAAAAGTAACTAGTATGTTGAATGCAATTATTTTCTAGAATAATCTTCAATATTCATTTTAATATCAATTGATCTTCGACTTTGTGTTTATGAAATAAATCTTTTTTTTTTCATTTATATTTATTAGACACTATTTTAAATCTTTTTATCTCTGGAGTTTTTTCGAATAAAAAGTTTAAAAAAATATACTTCTATAATTTTAGATCTGACCGAATAATATTGAATGATGAACTGTTGGATGATTTCCAGTTTGATTTTAATGCTTATGGGGAATATCCAATTATCAGTGATGAACTGAATGATATTAAAAGGTATCTTTTTTTGTGTTTAAGTTTTTAATACTCATAAATATTTTGCAGTTTAAAATGTAAATTACAACAAAATAAATGATAAAAAACTAAAGACACTTATAAAAATAACTTTTTTCGCATATCAACAGAAACCTGATTTTATTCAAATAATAGTTTTAAATTTTACATATGTAAAAACGGGGTTTCTTTTTTGAAAGTGTATTAGAAAAACATATTTTCATATGTTTTTGTTACTATTAAGTAAAGTGAAAAATATCAGCTAAATTTGACAAAAAATTTACTAGTGTTATAAAATGCCATTTTTTACCGGGGCAATTTAGCTTCAATTTTAAACATAAATATTATTCCATCCTCAAACTTTCAGCTTATGATGTAATTCTCTTTTTCTATGAAACCGCTAGAAAGGAATTATTATTTATATCTCGGAAATTTTACTTAATGAAAATACAAAATTTTATTAATTTCTTTCATCATTTTATTGACATTCATTTCTGATAAAATAATTATTGAATAAAATCAAGGGATGAGCCTAATACTAACTCATATTGGAAACATATTATAAAAGACAGTGCCTAAAAATAGGCAAAACTTGATTTAATAACAATAGCTGTTGCTAACTCACAACATTTTCGAAAATAGCATATTATTCGCAAAAAGTTATTTCATGTGGCAATGGATCCTTCGAAATTACTTACTAATGCCCCGATGAATTGAAATTGTGAAAATTAAGTATTCACTAAGAGTGGAGAAATTAATGTTTGTGATATTAAAATTTTATTTATGGATTATAAAGTATTCTTTGGAGATATATAGATAAGAAGATATAGAATATGAAGTATTATTTGGAGATTTGCATTATAGATAAAGCGAAATGAAACAGATGCTGAAAAAAAAGAGATAAACCTTCTTTTATAGTTTTGTATAAAATAATTTGTTAAATTCAGTTAAAAATAATTCACTTCAAACATTCTGTTCTATTCTTCCAAACACGAAAATAGGCGTGCACAAATAAATAAAAATGATCGAAAATCTAATTAACATATTTTCAGGTTGAAATTTCAAAAACATAATGAAACCAATTTTTAAAGTAAAAAAATTGAAATCAATGAAAATTTGTCTCTTTTTATGCTTAATGCAGAGAGCCTAAGCAAAACTAAGAAAGATTGTACTATTAGATACGATGGAGATACAATGTTATTTTTAATCTTGTGGATATGGTACAATCAACGAAAAAACAATTTGTGCAATATTAGATCAATCAGACGATTGCAATGAATGGCACCTTCTTCGACCATGAAATTTCGTAATTTTCACCCAACCGATATATATATATATNTCATACATATTATATATATATGTATATATATATATACGATATGATTACGAGATTACGATATGATTGTATTGTTTATCCAAATACACGGCAAGAAAATTTAAATTTATAAGATATTTATTACTTTTCAGGAGTGAAAATGGGGAAAAAGAGAGCTCGAATGGTGAAAAGAAAACTCTCAGCTCAGTTTTGCGGTCCATTTGTTGGGTTTTCTGCTGCTGCTTTAATGGAAAAGCGACTTAATTTCAAAATGTCAGCTTATGTTTTGCAACCCATTTTCTTCCTCTTTTGATGTTGTAAAAAAAAAAAAAAAAAAAAAGAGGAGTNGGACTTTAAGAAAAAAAAAAAGGGAGCGTATATTATCAAATAGCAAGAAAAAAGAAAACTTTCTACCTATTTTCGCTGCCCATTTACTGGCTTTTTCTCTTGCTGCTATAAAAGGAAAGCATTTTAATAAGAAATTGAAATTTTTGGCTCGTTGGCTTTTATGCTGACATTTTATAATAAATAGTCATACGATATTTATTTTGGTGTTTACATCAATAACAGTAATCTCAATAGCAACCGTACCTTCAAAAACAGTAACTTCAATAACATCACTATCTTCAAGAACTTTAACTTCAATACCAACCGTACCTTCTGGAAATGTGGTTTACTTTTCAACAACTGTAATCTCAATAGTAACCGTACCTTTTAGAACTGTAACTTCATTAATAACCGTACTTCCAAACACAATAACTTCAATAACAGCAGCATCTTCAAGAACTTTAACTTCAATACCAACCGTACCTTCTGGAAACGTGGTTTACTTCAACAACTGTAATCTCAATAGTAACAGTAACCTTAACTGTAACTTCAATAATAGCTGTACCTTCAAAAAAAGTAACTTCAGCATCTTCAAGAACTTTAATGCCAACAGTACCTTCTAGAAATGTGGTTTACTTTTCAACAACTGTAATCTTAATAGTAATCGTACTTTAAGAACTCGAACTTCAACAATGACCGTATCTTCAAAAGCAGTAACTTCAATAACAGCAGCATCTTCAAGAACTTTAATTTCAATACCCACCGTACCTTCTAGAAATGTAACTTCAATAATGATTGTACCTTCTAGAACTGCAACTTCGGAAATAACCGAACCTTTAAAAACTGTAACTTCAAGAGTAATCATATCTTCAAGAACTATAGCCTCAATAATAACCGTAACTTCCATATAATAATTGAATCTTTTGTAACTGTAACTTTAAAAAATATACAGTAACATCAATAAATATTCTGTTAATCAAATACGTTATCGTTATTAAAATTTGGATACGAAACATAGATCTGTTTTGCATTTAATAGCAATGCTTCAGTAGTATTTACTTTGTATTAAAATTCATGATTTGTGTCTGTAAAAATAATTTTATAGTTTCCTCACATTTGAAGTTTCCGTAAGCAATATTTTATTTTCTAACCGACATTGTACAACCAGCCCAACTCTGCGTTTACGATTATCTATGCTCAACTTCTTAGCTTTGTATTTTTGAACCCAACTTAGAAGACAATGGAACTCCTAGTTTAACCATTGGGGCAAATTAGCCTTTGTAAAACACTTTTTGATGGAACTATCCTGATTTGCGTTACGTAGACAGGAAAATTAGAAAACTTCCTATAGTTAGCCCGATGGCAAGGGGATTCTAACCCGCGATACTTCTATCACTGAGGATAATTTACGTCTGCACTGTGGTCGATGCGAGCCGGATGTGAAATTCATATCAACCAACCATCGCTGGAATCCGAACCACTCTCACCTCATTGGGAAACGAGTGCTCTATCCCCATAGCTCTTGTCAACAATATTTTATAACCGTCTTTCATCAGCAGACCCAATTTTGATTTTACGACCACCAATGTTCAATCCCGTAGCCTTGTAATTTTGAAACACGATCCGGAAGACAAGGAAACTCCTGGATCAAGTATTGGGAGAAATTTGCCTACGTAAAGGACTTTAAGATGGAGCAAACTCACATTTGCATTACATAGAGAGGAAAACCTCCCACGGTTAGCTTGACGGCAGGGAGACTTTAACCCATGATCCGTCTACCACTAAGGGTATTTTACGTCAGCACTGTGGTCGGTGCGAGCCGGGTGCGGAATTTGCATCGACCAGTCATCGCTGGGATTCGAAACCGGTTCACCTCGTTAGAAGGTGAATGCTCCATCCCCTGAGCCATCACGGTCCTGTGAACAATATTTTACATCCGTCGTTGAACAGCCGAACCAATTTTGGGAGTACGACTACTAATGTTCAACTCCGTAGCTTTGTAATTTTGAACCAATCCAGAAGACGAGGAAACTCCTGGATCAGTACCCCTAGAGGTATTGATTTGTTATGGGAACATGGAAGACTTTGCGACTCGCCAGATTTAACGTGCATCAGTCACCATTTACTACATGGAGAGTCTTCGGTTGGCGGGGATCGAACCCACGATCTCTTAGACATGGGTCCAGTGCCCTACCAACCAGGCTATCCCGGCCCTTGTAAACAATATTTAAAATTATTCGAAACTTATTAAAGATAATTAGGAATATGCAAGGAATTCTGTTAAGCCTACTTTCATTGCTTCACCTTTTTAGAAGCCTTGTTAAAATAACACCAAAAAATCTTTTGATTAGTTGTAAGACATTGCACTTAGTTGGGAAAATAAAAATACTTTTATCGATATCTATGGAATCACTAGTTAAGAAGACAAGGGAAATTCTAAAACCAACGAGATATCCTGAGAAAATTTTTAGGTGTTTTAAAAAAAAAAATTTCGGTTTCTTTCACCAAAAAAAAAAAAAAAAGCTGGTTGTTATGACTTCCTTTTTTATGATGTAACTTCCTTTTTTATAAACATTCTTATTTTTACCTCTTTCAAATAGTTATTTTGGATACTTAATGTGTTTGCTCTCTACTTCATTTTCTTACAATTCTAAAAATATGTATAAAAGGTGGTCTCTATTAAGCACTGTATAGTTTGAATTGAACACTATTTACATAATTTTTCAGGAAATTCTAAGAACGATTTTTAGATTATAATTTAAATGTTTCATTGAGTCATTTTTTTTAATTTCTTTTTTTTTATGAATTTCTCAGAGATTTCTTTATGTAAAACAGTTAGGAACATGTTTATTATTTTTATTTCTAATAAAAAAAAAATCTTACAGTTTAATGTACCAAAACTGAAAATTATTTAGCATTTTACAAAAAAAAATGAAGAAAAAAACAAAAAAACATCACCGTTTTTATGTATGGTAATACTAGTGCCAATAGTGAATCATGGCACTGAAATTAATCTCTTTATTACTTTCATTTGTTTAACTGTTTCTAAAAAATCTTAAATGTGGCAGAAATTAAATCAATGAACAAAATTAACCTATTCAACTTTTTAATGAAAACTTATTAAACTTTGAGATGACTTTCACTTGATCTTGACATCAATTGATCATTTTTAGGAACAGTGGAGGGGATTTCTGCATCAGTGAACTAGTCGTTATACTTTTAATCTTTAAAGGGTTAGATCCTTTAATACTGGTACTTAAACACTTAAAACTACATAAATATATGGCAAACTAATTTTTTCTGCATTTCTATTAGTTTCATATGTTTTTGTAGTTACTTCACTAGTCGCCCTTTCAACCCTTCTTCCTTATACTTAGGGCAATCCGGGTTGCTTTAAATAATTTTCTATTTCTTTTCCATATCAGAAACCTTGCGTTGACCGTGCTTCTCACTTTCATAACTCAAAAACTGGGAGATGAAACAATATGAAATTTTGCACATATTTAGAGAAATGTTTTAGGATATCAAAATGTTGTTCATGTTATTTTAGATTTATTTGCGTTCAAGTTGAAAATTTCTTTTTTGAGCCGCGTAATCTAGTTAAGAGAATACTAGCAGGGGAATTATTATTTTTTTAAAGTCAAGTACTCGTATGTCTGTAAATGCGTGATTCGTCACACTTAGATTAAATTTTGAATTAGTTTTAAAATGATTTAATAATTTTGACTTCTTTTCTGATGTAAAGAAAACACTAATTGCAATGAAATTATAATTTAACAATTTATATAAAGTAATATTGAAAGTTCTTTAAGGAAACTCTCAATAAAGAACTCTGTATGGAATGGTAGCAAATAATTCTCAAAGATCTCAAGATTGTGATTGATCACAAGAACGTCTCGATGAATCGTTCGCCAATCAGCTCCTGAAAACTTGTTGATGTACTAATAGCCAGGCTCAGAACTAAATCTTTTCCAGTGCAAATTGATAGAAAAACCAAAGTTGCGGAGGTGTAGAGGTGTAGACACAAACGGAGGTGTAGTCCAAAATGCTCGTAAATGATCCCTTCCGATCCTAGTCTCTTCAAAATCCAAATTTACTGATATCTTGCACTTATTTTTCAATCCTCGAACCAAACTCCAATCCAAATTTTACCAAGCCACAAACCGCTTCTGACTTTTCACTGCAACTTTCTGCTTTTTTTTTTTTTGCTTTTTTTTCCCAGCCTCAAGCATAAGCTTCGTTAATAGAAACATAGAGCTATAAGCTAAAGCAAAAAGCTCGTCGCTCATTTCTACAATTTACAATCAACACCAAAGTTTGTTATGAATCGTGACTATTGTCTTGTTAGATATTTTATAAAATAAATCAATAATACTCCTATTTGATTTTTTCTATCTGTTTTTGTTTCGTATTTCCTAACTTGCGCACACTTTTTCCCAAAGATTGTTGAATAAGGATATGTTCCAAATACAGGGAAATTTTTTATCTAGACTTTGAAACTTTCATAATTTAAAATGTGGTGCTTTCTCTATTCAATGTTATAAATAAATATAAATAAATAGTCTATTTTCACGTATCTTGGACAAAAACAATCGCAATTCTTGTTTAATTGAAATTAAGCATTATTTTCAATTGAGAAAACCTTAAGCGGAGATGATAAGTATTTAATTCTACAAAACGTGGTTCTCGAAGATGTAATAATAAAATAGTCATCTTCATGTGAGCAGAAAAGTTGTTTAAACAAAAGCTCTTATGTTCCTCATTGGTGCATATTCATAAGTAACCTTATTAGTGTAAAATGTGTGAAGTCTATAATACAGATGAGTGTAATTTGAATGAACCAGAGTGTAATTTAAATGAACAAGAGTGTAATTTAAATGAACAATCTCTTGTTCCTTCTGGAGAGAGACCATATGTATGCAGTGTGTGTAATAGGTCTTTCAATTGGAAATCTAATTTAAACCAACATTATTCTGTTCATTCTGATGAAAAGCCTTATTCATGCAATGTGTGTGATAAAAGATTCTCCCAGAAATATTACTTAACTAAACATTCACTTGTCCATAAGGCAGAGAAGCCTTACTCATGTGCTGTGTGTGATAAAAAATTCTTACGAACGGACAGTCTGCATGCACATTCTCGTATTCATACTGGAGAGAGGCCTTATTCATGTAAAGTGTGTAATAAAGCTTTTACTATGAAATCTTATTTAAATGAACACTCCCTCATTCATACTGGAGAGAAACCATATTCATGTAGTGTGTGTGTTAGATCTTTCTCAAGGAAATCAGATTTAAATAGGCACTCTCTTGTTCATATTGGTGAAAAAATCTATTCATGCAGTGTGTGTAATAAATCTTTCACACACAAACGTGGTTTAAATAAACATTATGTTGTTCATACTGGTGAAAAGCCTTATTCATGCAATTTCTGTGATAAAACATTCTCGCAGAAAACTAATTTAAATCTTCATTATCCTGTTCATAGTGGTGAAAGGCCTCATTCATGCAGCGTGTGTGGTAAATCTTTTGCACATAAACGTAGCTTAAATAAACATTATGTGGTTCACACTGGAGAAAAGCCTTATTCATGTAACGTGTGTGATAAATCTTTCACACAGAAAGCTAATTTAGATAAACACCATCGTGTTCATATTGGGGAGAAACCTTTTTCTTGCAGTGTGTGTGGTAAATTTTTCACACAGAAATCTAATTTAGATAGACATTCTCTTGTTCATACAGAGAAAGACTTTATTCATAGTGTGGGTAATGTGTGATAAAACATTCTTGGTTTGAGCTACCCGTTTAAATGTACATTCTCGTTTTTATGTTGGATCAACTACAAGATTTCCCTAGTTTTTACACATTTTCAGTGGTAACCATAGTAAATACAATATTTCAATTTTCAGAAACAATTGTACAAGTTAAAAATATTGTATGAATCTATACGTATTTCGTAGAAATTTAAATAAACTTAATAATTACATTGTTTTAATTTTTGTAAACAATTTTAAATAAATCTTAATAAAAATCCAAATTTTATCATCATTTCTTAATAAATGGTTTATATGTTAAACCTTTAACGTAGGTATGTCATTATGATTAGTATTAAAAATACTATATATTATAATGAAATTAGAGAAAAAAGTACTGGAAATATTTTAAATGATGACAAAGTATGTTTTTTTTTCTTGTTAAAAAGATGGATCATGACACCAAATGAAAAATCTAAACAGTGCACGTGATTGGCTGAGATTCAACCTCTGATAATTATTTTAAGATGATCTGAGTCAGATTTTAAGGAATTCTACTCCTAGTAGCAGAAACTCTTCACACTACTTGATTATTACAGCATCTGCAAATTATCTTTTCTCTAAATTTCATTTTTAAAAGAGAAAAAACAAAGGAAAGGGGTGTAATTGTTGAGATTTCTTTTTTAAATACCTCTTAAACTTGTTTCTAATAATCTGAATTGAAAGAACAAAAAGTAAAAAAGTTTTCCCTCTGTTACTTGATCGCAGCAAAATAATTTGGAGCGTCATTGGACCCCGATGCAGAATTGTCAAATTAACCCAATATTTTATATTCATTATTCAGCCAAAGCCTTAAATTGGCTTTATATAGGCCGATATTGACCCTATATAGGACCAATATTAAAAAATCTAGACATGGCGATATTGTTTCCTCTGTGCATGTTCATATCGGACCCATATTGTACCAATTTTGAGCTTAACTGGGGCCAAAATAAAAATGTTGCTGGGAAGACTTAACTGTTTAAGAATCCATTATTTCTTTTTAGTATCGTATGAAATTCAACTTAAGTTAGGCAACCTTAAGTCTTCATGTTTAATTTTTAATGACCTTGTGAGTAGTTATATGATCGATCATGTGTAATTTTTAATGATTTGCAACTGGTATAATAAATTGACTGGATTTTTTAAAATTTTTATTATAACCTCAGTGTTTTCATCATAGAAAAAAAATGGGTGAGAATTTCTCACCCTTTCTCAAAAACAGGGTGAGAATTCAAAAAGTTAAGTGAGATTTCTAAAAACTAAAAAAAACACAAAAACTCTTGAAAAAAAATCATTTCTTTAATTCTAATACATTTTAACGTCTTCTATTTTTTAAAGCATTGAATATTTTTGGTGCATCATCATAGAAGATTTTGCCTTTACAAGGTATTTGTCCTTCTTACATAAGTGCATAAAAAATTTGAACGTCTTACATGAAGAAGCCTTACCTACGGTAAACACGTGGTGGCTGAGAAATGTGTTCTGAAAGGGGTTCTGTTGTTCGAAAAGTTTCTGAACAATACTGGTAAATAGGGAGGCTAGATAATGGGGCAGATGTTGAAAATAATGTAAGATCCAGGAAGAAAAGTGAAACGGATTTTATTCTAAATGGCGTAATTCGATGCTTTTTCGAAAATGCGAGAAATTGGCAAATTTTGAAATTGATTTACAGAATGCGCGAATTTCTCGCGGTAATCATTTTTTATTGCGAGAAAAGAAAAAAATATGCGAGATTCTCGCGCTGTAGTGAAAACACTGAACCTCTTTCTTGCTGCATTGAAATCATATATAAATTTGGATTTATGTAGATAGTGCTGCAGATTCAATCTGTAAATGTGTAAATTCAATTACATATAGTTTTCATCTGTGTTTGACCCCCCCCCCTCCCATTAGCTCAAAAGGAGTGACTGGGCAGTGTAAAGGGGTTAGTGTAAGATTATGGTCACTGGAGTGCCAATGACCATGTATAAATTCTGCCATTGTGGGAATCGCAACTTGGCTCCACATAACGTAAAAATATAGCCTTTTTCTCTTAAAACAATTGACTGTGCGTGCTCCAGAAATCAAGACTGCGAAATGATGGGGGAAAATTTGGATCAAGATGGTGTGAAGAGCCTAATGCGGAGATTGTCTCTCTAACAATTTCATTACAATTTCGAAAAAAATTTGTTTAACTATTTAAGATAAAAAAACAAAATTGTGTATTTTTTTTTCTTCAAAAAAATAACAGAAAGCATAGTAAAAAAATTTTAAGGTTTTAAATATAGTTATTAAAATATCAGATTCTATACCAGCATATTTAATTAAATGTTCTGAAAAACAACTTTTGATTATAAAATTAATTCATTTTCATGATGCTTAAATATTATATTAAAATTTTTTGGATGTGAAATAACATTTTTAAATGATATTTTTGATACTTCAAAAAATATGATGACCATACTTAAATAAAAAATTAGCCTTACCTTACATATAAAAAGTGGGGTATGAAAACTCCATTTTTGCAATGATATTGAAACAAAACTTAAGTTTAAAATGAAAAATGTTTAATAGATATATTAGATGGTAATTAAAAAATGTAAATTACTAGTTTGTTCAATCTGCTTGACTTGTAAAAAGCTTGTACTTCATCCACCAAACGTATGACATTTTAAATGGTTGTCTACATTTCTTCAGTGTCTGTAGCATTTTTAAAAAGTGCTTAAAGGTGCTTATTTTCATTTTTTAAAAAGCCCTTTAAGGTACTTGGTGTGTTTTTAAAAGGTGCTTAATTTTCCTTTTACGAAAATGAGAATTTTTTTCTTTACCATATCGATTTTCGGTGTGTATTATGCAAAAGCGTGTTTTTCGCATTGCTCTATTCAATGTCTGCATGATTCATTCAACCACATTCCATTTTGGCGTGCCGTCGGTACGTAACGTATGTTAGCGCCAATCATGTTACATGTTTGAGGAAATACTTGGGTGTGACTACTGAGCTTAGTTCGGTGAGATTCTTGCACTCTTATGTGCAACTCTGCTGCATTCTTAATTTCAGGTTTCATTTTCCACCCTCTGAAATCTAACCGAAATATCTCTCTCTCTTTTTATGGTGGCTAATATAATCAAGAAAAAGAGTTCTTTGTCAGAAACTGGTTATTTTATCATGATCATGTAAAGTGTTTGAACATTATTTTGCATTTTGTTAATGTATATAGTGCATAAAAATATTTTTTTAGTGCTTTTTTAAGCACTCAAAAAATACTTTAGAGGTGCTTGATTTTTGTTGAGAGGTTTGACTATGCACCCTGTTCTTTCTGGAATAGTCTTTATTGGTAAATCCTTACATTCATGGAATTCAGTATGTAGTTTAAAAAATTTAAATAAGGGTAAAGAAGCATAAATCCCTAGGCTGCAGTAATTAACTATGCAAAAACTTATATTTTTATTATTACATTGTAAGTATTTTACATAAATAAAAAATGCTGTCAAAAAGTAATTTTTTTTTTCTGGAAAGTCATTTCTTGATGGTTATGTGGTATTTTTTTAGACAGCTGGACCTGGAATTACCTTTTAATTTTTATTAAATACTGTTTTTTCTGAAGTAATATTTTATGATTTTATATTTTTGTATGAACATAACCTGTTCAAGGTATATACCTGACTGACATATGTTATTTATAAAAAAAACATTTAAAGTTTCTTAAACCTTGAAGTAGAAAAAAACAAGATACATAATAAAGAAAATAACTCATATATAATGTAAATTGTTTTATACATTTTTTTTGTTTATTTTACATTTTCCTTGTTTAATTTTCAATACTAAAATTTTAAAGAACTTTTTTTTTTAAATAGGACTTTCATATCTAAATGGTGAAGTTTAATATAAAGAGTTTCCAATGGCTTTCTTCTCAAACTATACTCCAAAATATGATATTTATTTAATTTCTGTGGTGTGAGGATTGTCCCTGATGCTAATTCAGATTTTGACCTAGTTCATTTTTCTTACTCAAAAATAAACTTTCAATCTCAAATTTGCAGTTCTATGTGTAACAAAGATGCTAAATACATATTAAAAACATGATTTTGGAATATTCTTTACTTGTTTAGACTTAATATATTTGAATAAAATCTTTGTGTGCTTTAAAATCGTACATTTGCTTTTTTTTTTTTGTCAGCATATTAATCACTAAAAAAGTAAATGTCTATGAAATCAGTTTTTTTTGTTTGTAATTATTTCATATTTCTACAAGATTAAGAGAAATTATATAACACTTCCATTATATTTAAAAATAATTTTAATAGCATAAGTTAAAATTTGAGATTAATTTTAAATTTTTACACAGCTCCTCAAAGATAAACTGTTAATACAATAGTCCCTTGTAAAACAATAACAAAAATGGTTAAAAAAAACACTTTATTCTAATTTAAAAAGCTACCGAGATATCAATATTTAAAGTTTGTATCCAATATTAGTGTGATATTGGCTTGCATCATTTGTGATATTTACTTTCTTACAGTTCTATTTTTAATCAAGAAAAGTTTATTGCACGTACTTTAATATTTAATTATTTTTTATTCGCTATGTCAGTGCAATTTGAACAATCACCAAATATTAATTAATAGTGCAGTACGGAACCCGTTATCCGGAAATCAGAAAACCGGAACGAATTTCAATAAATTTTCCCGCCATTTTTTAAAAAAAAAAATTTTTTTCCTCATAAGATTTTAAGATTTTTCGTTCTTTTTTGAAAGATGTTTACCTTACCATCATTTTGAAAATAATCATTAGTGTATTACTTCATCGTTTCTTCTTCTTTTTAAAATTATTTCCAAATATTATTTTTTTTAGTTGGGTTTAACAATAAAAAAAACGGCTTTTTGTAGCGATTCTGAAAACCGGAAAAATCAGTTATCCGGAATAGCGATGGTCCCGATCGTTCCGGATAATCGGTTCCCTAGTGTATTAAAACTATACGCAGTTTTAACATCGATACTGTAGAAATAAGTGTCTTACTGACTATTGAAAGAGATATATATGTACCGGAGAAATTTACTTAATTGTAGTAAATTTTGACTATGAGTTGGCCGCGAAAAATATCACGGCAAGTCATGCTAAATGCAGTTAACCTATACGAATTCTGCACCAGGCTCTCACGGACCACAGTGCTGATGTGAAATATCCTCAGTGGTAGACGGATTATGGGTTAGAGTTACCTTGCCGTCAGACTAACCGTAGAAGGTTTTCTTCTCCATATAACACAAATGCGGGTTAGTTTCATCAAAAAATTTACGTTTTTTACATACGTTTTTTTAAATATAATTAGAGATAATAGTTTTTAGAAATAATGTTAGAAGTGCTAATCATCTACAATAAGTGTTCTAATGAAAATTAACTAAAAAAATCACTCATAAGAAGAGTAAAAAAAGATTTAAAAAATAAAATATTTTACTTATAAATGTATCATGTATTTAAAAACTAGACTTTTGAGATTACACACATATATATTAAGAATTCACTTTAAAAAAAACAAATAATGTTTTAAAAATAAATACCACTTATAAAAAATAATTAAATATTTTAAAAAATCAATAAGATTTTTGAAAAAATTTTTTAAAGGGATAAATGTTATTTAAAATAAGAATTCTTTTTAAAAAGAATACGTATGCTTTTTAAAACAAGAAATTCTTATAAAAATGCTTTTAAAAACAAACTAACTAACATTTATTTTTAAAATATGCATAAAATTTTTGATTGTTGAAAATATAATTTTGCTAGTTCTTGCTGTTTCAAACATCCTAAGTGTATAATCTTGTTATCTCTTTTTTTCTAAAAACGTTCCACAGTTCTAAGTTGAATGATTTATAACTAAAAATTTGTTGAAAAGAACTTCTAGAAGAAATGTACCTCTCGAATATGAAGATGTTCTTGCAGAGAAACGTGGACCGCTCCCTAGTATACCCATAATTAGAAAAGGAAGGTTGTATGAGAGTGTATTTTTCTTATAAATTCAGAACTATTTGTGTTAGAACCTAAAATTTAGAGAAGGGGTGTTATGCGGGATGTTAGGGGTGTTCCAACACTGAAGGAGTGAGCGGGAAATAAGGTGGATACGGGAGACAAATACCCATACTTGAAGAATTCATACTTTTGCGGGTTACCCCATTTTCTTACTCCTTGCGAAAAAATTAGCATGAATTGAGAACGGACCCTAAGAGGTAACTTTATAAAGTGCATAAATAATTGTCGACGTTTTGATTACCTATCACAAAGGAATAGAGTTCCTAGTCTATTGTTGTAGTTGTAGTTCATTTACGTGGCACTAGAGCTGCATAATGCGATATTGACGACGGTTTGGGAAACATCGCTGAGGATGATCCGAAGACATGCCATCACAATTTTGGTCCTCTGCATAGGGGATGGCACCCCCGCTTCGGTAGCCCGACGACCTGCACGCGAAGTCGAGCACTTTACGGTAGAACAGTTTAACGAGGACCAATACCGCACACCCTCTGTCCCTATGCAGACTAATCCAAGTGGCCACCCACCCGCACACTGACCTCAGCCAGTGATGCTTGACTTCGGTGATCTGCTGGGAACCGTGTCTTAACGATCAGTCCACTGCGGGACGAGTTCCTAGTCTAAGTTAGAGAGTTGTGACATTAAGGTAGCATTTTCTAAAACGAAACAAACATTTCCTATGGAGATAATGGTTACTTATTTTTTATTAGTACGGCATAATTTGCAGGCTTGTGTGCTCAATTAAGGCTTATAAACCTTTGTCAAGTAGGAGGGCATATGGATGGTGTTTTCTACACTAGGGAGCGCTGCAAGCTCGGAACTGCCTGAATTTCCGGGTTACTGCTTCAGTTCTATTTTAAAGCCATTGGCATCATTGTGTTTTGAGATTCTTGCAAGCAATGTATTTGATTACTTATTACTTGTGTTTACAATGCTAACAATACTTGTGTTTACAATACCAAAAGTGTTAACACTAACGTAAGATGGTGCACAGCTTGCAACACGACCAAACAGTATTAAACAAATGGAAAGAGGCCAAATCAAGACTGCCAAAAAAAGCGAGTTATTCAAAATCCAGCAACCATGTCACCTTTTTTAATAATAAATAACAAAATAACTAGAACAAATTTTCACTCCAAACTCCTTAGAATTATATAATAACATTAATATCTTATGAAATACGGCAGATTTGAGCTCAGAAATTATATAATTTATTTCTTTTATTGAAAACAAAATTATTCGTTTGAAAACATCACCTATCAGAATAACATGTAGTAAGCAGCTGCAAACTTTTTAACCGGAACTAGAGTAGGTGCCGAGCTCGAGATTGTTATTGTTTACATTTCTATTGAAAACACCATCCATAGAACAATATAGAGAAAGATAAAGATACATCCAGGGTAACAGCGGAATCCGAACCCGCTACACACACCATTTGGTGGGCAATACTGCTCGGCCAGGGAGGCTGCAGAGATAATGATCTGATTCTGTCCGGATCATGGAATCTTAAAATTAAAAGTATATATTCTTTTTTCTTGCTTTTAAAATCAAGCGTTCCACAGTGGAATGATGGTAAAGACACGGTTCCCAACAGATCACCGAAGTCAAGCATCACTGGCTGCGGTCAGTGTGCGGGTGGGTGACCACTTTGATAAGCCTGCCTAGGGACCGAGGGTGTACCGTATCGGTTCGCGTTAAAGTGCTCGACTTCGCACGCAGATCGTCGGGCTACCAAAGCAGATGAGCCATCATCCCCTCTGCAGAGGATCGAAATTGCGATAGCATGGCTTTGAATCATCCTCAGAGATGTTTCCCAGACCGTCGCCAATAGCCCATTGTGAAGCTCTAGTGCGACGTAAATAAAATACCTACCTACCTTTAAAATTAATCTTAACTATTCTAAGTATAAGTAACTATCACTACCTTCTCTCTGATCTAAATTATGGTTGTGTAGTGTGTGCATGCTCCGATACATCATTAAAGATGAGTTGCTAAAATATCACCAGCAGTAGCTCTAGTTAGAGTTGCAAATGACTCAAGAATTTTGAATTTTTGAGAAATTTTCAGTTAAATTTTAAACAAAATCTCCAGTTTTTTTATTTTAATGATGATGAATATGAAAAGAAGGATACTAAAGATTAAAGGCAGTCTATTTTAGCTCATATTGTGTTTTTATTTTTATTAAAAGAAACAAAATTTAAAAAAAATATTAACTAGAGTTTGGTCAAGATGAAAGATTTTAAAACTTTTAAATATATCGGATTACTAGTTGTCTTCAGGTCCCATAGTGGACTGATCGTTAAGAGTCAACCATCACTGGCTGCTGTCAGTGTGCGGGTGGGTGACCACTTGGATCAGTCTGCGTAAGGACCGAGGGTGTGCGGTATTGGTCCTCGTTAAACTGTTCTACCGTAAAGTGTTCGACTTCGCGTGTAGGTGGTCGGGCTACCGAAGCGGAGGTGCCATCCCCTCTGAATAGGATCAAAATTGTGATGGCATGTCTTCGATTTATCCTCAGGTATGTTTCCCAGACTGTCGCCCATGTCCAAGACCACGTGGGTTCGACCCGACGGCCGAAAACTCCCCGTGTAGTAAATGGTGACTGATGCACGTTAAATCTGTCGAGTCGCAAAGTCCATGTTCCCACAACAAATCAAAATCTCTGGGGGTACTGATCCAGGAGTTTCCTTGTGTTCTAGATTGGTTCAAAATTACAAGGTTACGGAGTTGAACATTAGTAGTTGTAAACCCATAAAATTGGGTCGGCTGTTCAACGACGGTTATAAAATAGCCCCTTGTGCAGCTCTAGTGCGACGTAAATAAACTACAACAACAACAGTTGTCTTTGGCTTTTGGTTATCGGTTGGTCGCCCTACATAAACTCACCGTTTCATGGTTTTATATCAGGGATGGCGAACCAATGGCACGCGTGCCATTTATGACACCCGACGCAATATTTTGGGCACGCCACCGATCACATTTTTTATTACACTATGAATTGTTATTACACAAATGTTATTACACTATGAAGCATAAGTAACAAATTAAAATTCACAAAAAAATGCAAAATAATAAACAATTATTAATAAAAAAATTAACAATTAATGCTAAAAAACAATTAATAACCATAAAAAAACAAGCTTACAATAAATAACTAGCGAAAAAAATTAACAATCCTGCTTAAACTAACATCTTACAACCTAATATAAGTTATTTGTCATCTAATCTGCATCTACAGAAGTCACACTGATGTTACTTTAAGTTGAATTACGCGTATAACTGAGACATTGCAAAATGTTTTTTTTTTTTTTTAAATATAAATAAAGAATTTTGAGTTGATAGTATTTAGTATTATTATTTTCCAAATAATCACGAAGTCAAAATTATTTGACGGCACATTTATGACCTCATTAAACAATTTTTTAGAAAAAATGGCACGTTGGTGTATAAAGGTTCGCCACCCCTGTTCTATATTGTTGTCCACTTGCTTCGTAGTTATATAGCACAAGAGCCGGAATCGGTTATGCTGTGCCAAACACGTGATAATTGGTAGGAACGTGTTATTTAGCATTACTGTCAATTTCGCTAATTGCCAAGAAAATGACTAAATATCGAAATTTGACTTTTTTTAGATTATCCTTATAATTTGACACGGAAAATATTGCTTAAGTTTGGGACTTCCATTTTGGTTGGGGCGTGTTATTTCTCGACACCGTCAAAAAGGGTGATAACTACTAATCACACCGATAATTACGAAATACCAGAATGGAAGTGTTTTACTTTTTCCTCGTAATCTCGGAGCGCATTCTTCTTCGAAGTTAGAGATCTTTAAGTAATTGCCCTACGTTGTAAAAACTGTGGTGTTGTACTATACCAATCCGAGTTCGGCGTTGAAAAACTCTAAAAATTGCTTGACTGATTACTTTATTTCAAGCTTAATTCCGAATCGAACGTCAAAGTGTGAAGTTAAGTCTTAACACCAATAATTGATAAAGCTTGCACCAATTTGCAGCTCGTTGTTGAAGAAGGTTGCGTTTTCGGAGCTCCGTAAATTTGAAGAATGATTATTGTACTTTTTAAACTATTTAACTAAATTCATACGTGGAATGATGATGGTGCATGTTTTAAACGTAAAATAAATGCTTAGGGACTATTGTTATAGTTTGAAAAGCGTAATTGTACAATTTCAAGATATTGATAAGATGGCGGTTTGTTTACATGAAATATACAGGTCATGGATGGGGACAATCCATGGTATTGATGAAATATGAGTTCTTATCCAATTGAATTGACAAACTAGCCATATCATGTTATTATACCAAGTAAGTTTCAATCCTCTTTTCCAATTGAATATTGATTGTAGTTGATTATCCGTCAGGAAATTTCAATTTTCTTGTCGGATTAATTTGACAAATTATTCATGTAAAATGCATAGATGTTTTTAGTATAATGAAGATATTGATGTTCTCTTAAGATTTGCATAAATCCATCTGCTGTATAAAACGTTTTTGTGATATTTAACTTCTATTCGGATTTGTTTTAATTCATAATGATATTCTTCTGGGTTGTATGTTTGATTATCAAACAAATGTTATTTTAAGAAATATTGAATGTATGCATCTCTTTCTCCTAAATTTATGATTCTTTCGTAAGGTAAAAGTATGTAAGGCAAAAGTTTGTATGGTAAAAGTATCTTTACTGATCCTTGTGTGTATCACATTTTACTGCGATTATAAATTTAATTAAAGAACAAACATGGCGGCTACTCTACACGAAGAAGTGTAAAAGAGAATTTTTTTTCTCTGCACCAATCTAGTTTTGGTGTAGTGAAAATTCACTTAGTAGTTGCCACCAATTTTGATGTTCAGATACACGGAAATTTTTTACAGTATCTTGATAATTTCAAGCTATCGAGATGAATCGAAATTTTTAAACACTGAACCTTTTTTTTTCTTTCAGTTTTTCTCCTTTATATGAAGAATACGTGCACAAGTTGGGTTACAAACTTGCTGGGTTCAGAAGTTGGGTTACAAATATCGCACGGTACGTGCGATATTTGTAACCCAACTTCTTTGTGGTAAAATTATATTTAACATTATTGTCAATTTAGCTGATTACCCTATAATAATTACAAAATAACGAAAAGGAAACTATTTTTATTTATTTTTATTGATTTCTGTAGTGCGTCTACCACTACAGAAATACAATTCCAATTCACTAGTATATAAGACATATTAACTCGCGTCTATGTTGGGGTACCTTTTCATAGATGATGGTTGACATTGTCGATATCTACTCTCCCCACATTGTTAACACGGATGTGATGTGAACATGCCTACCTTGACAGAAACTCTTACTTCGAAATGAAAACGCCTTTCTTGGCAGTAGCCCCTACTTTGATCTGAACACGCTTACTTCGATGGATGGTCCACATTGAGCAGTTAACTTGCTACTTGTGACTACGACATTATCCACCTCCTCGCGCTGTTGCTGCACAGTCTCGATCACACACAACGTCGGCCTGCATACACTCGACTGCTAATGGCAATACAGGAGCAATCACGACTCTGAACTTAATACAGCTCTCACGGTCAGCTGATCTTAATACAGCTCTCCCGGCTACTCACAAGACATCAATGATTCAATTAGTGATATCCGTCCATCAAATTCCATCGCAGATATAATTCAGGTAGGGGAGTACTGTAGTGCGTCTACTACTACAGAAATACAATTCCAATTCACTAGTATATAAGACATATCAACTCGATTCTATGATGGGGTATCTTTTCATAGATGAAGGTTGACATTGTCGATAACAACCCACAATTTCAAAAGGACTCCAAAGTTGAGACTTCTATCGTATTAAAAACGTGCCATTCACCATTACTGTCAATTAGGCTGATTACCCCGAAAATTGTAAAATATTGAACTGAAACTTTTTTAGTTTTTTTTATTTATCTCATACAAAGTCTGTAGGCGTTTTTATCTATATTAAATCATATCAAATGAGTGGAATATTATATTTAGTTAATAATAAGTGAAATGAAATAAAAATTAAGTTTGCATGGTTCGTGTGGTGCTAATAATTGTGTGTATTTGAAAAAAGTAAATACTTTTGTCTTTTTGAACATCATATGCCTAATCCAGATATATATATATATATATNTCATACTTTGTTAAATACATTTACTACCAATATATATATATATATATAATTTTGACTGGGTTCGATCCATCAACCAATCGCCTAACGTGCATAGTTCGTAAAATTAATATTTGGCCGAAAAATAATCAAATGCCATCGCAAAAAAGTGGCGATGTACCCACAAACAACCAATAAGCAACTGCCGTTTTTGGTCTAGAAATCGAAAAATCATGAACAAGAAATTTAGGAGAGATTTGATCAAAAAGAATTTCAGCAACACGAATAACGGACCAA
This sequence comes from Parasteatoda tepidariorum, assembly GCF_043381705.1. NCBI lineage: Eukaryota > Metazoa > Arthropoda > Arachnida > Araneae > Theridiidae > Parasteatoda > Parasteatoda tepidariorum. The sequence goes on from NC_092213.1 coordinate 66,783,599, forward strand.
CCTATATGTTACTTTACAAAATTTGCTATTAATTCAAGGTGCGTGAACTCAGGGCCGGATTAAGCCCTTGGCCATTCAAATTTTTGGGGCCCTTAGATTAAATTTTTTTCTCGTATATTTTTTATTTATTCAAATATAAAAGTATTTATAAATCTTTTCATTTAAGAAAGCATATTTAAAATAATAATAAATTAGATTTTACTTTATTTTATTAAATTAGAACTAAAAAATAATCATAACATTTTGAAAAATCATTGTTTTTCTTAATTTTTTTTGAATTTAGCAAAAAGTTCATTTTAAGGGGGCCCCAGGCGATCCTAACGGTTAATCCGGCCCTGCGTGAACTGAAGTTGAGAGATGAAAAAGATGCCTAATACTCACCCCTCTTGCGCAGACGACTCGCCAACGTCGAATATTTGAAGATAAAATAAAACAAAAAATTATTACCTCACATGAAACTGAAAGGATTACCGCACTAGGAAAGAACCAAAAAGCACTAACAGGAGATAACGTACTAAATATCACCTTGGGAATACCACAACAGGAAAAATCCTAAAAGTTTGTAACAGGAAATAACATCCTAAATATCAAAAAGAAAAAAAAAATCACTAAAATTGAAATTGAAATGGAGGATGGAGCCATTCGCACACATGGCAGCTTCATCAGGGGTGCAATTTCTCCGTCAGATATACAATTCAGCTGACTTGCTTTTGGTGTCTTTTGGGGGGCAAATGCTGTTTGTGGTAAATTACCGCCAACCGCAGAAACTGCTGCCGCACTGACTACATGGTAAGGCTCCCCTGATGAAGCTGCCATGTGTGTCAGTGCTTCCACTTCAATTTCTATTAGTGCCTTTTCTTTTGTGTTATTTTCTATTGCAAGCATTTCGGATTTTTCTGTTGTGGTATTCCCAAAGTGATATTTAGTATGTAATTTCCTATTGGTGCTTTTCGGTTTTGCCTTGTTGTGGTTATCGTTTCTGTTTCAAGTCATGTAATTATTTGTTTTTTTTTTATGGATGGTTGACTGAATGTAAACAATAACAAGCTTCCTATAACCGAAAGAAATTTAGAAAACTTCCCCTGTATTCCTCTGAATGCTATGCTAACGAGGCGATGTATAAACAAGCTTAATATTCTAGGAAGTTTTATTAATGTGATTTATGTTTAAATGTACGCATAATTTTACCATTCATAAGAGTTTTCGATAATTTATAAACTCCAACAGGTCAAGAGTAGGACTGGGCGATATTAGAAATTATATATCGTGATGCATCGTTAGTTTTACATCGCGATATAGCGATGTATCGCGATATAGTATTTTTTAATTTCATTTACTTGTAAGGCACAGAAAGTCAGATTTCTATCAAAACTTCATACTCAGATTGATTTAAATCAATTTATAAATTTGAAGATATATATGTTTTGTTTAAGAAAGATATTAAATAAATTGACTATAATGTACAATTCTTACTTAAAATATTTATTGAAATGTTTATTTAGAAATTCATAATACGCGTAAAACAAAGTGTTAAGAATTTTTTTAAAGCGTTTTTTACAAATTAATATTTTCTTGTACTATTATGCATAAATAATTGCATAATTATTAAGTTTGATCGTAATGTTCAATTTCTAAATGAAACGTTAAAAATTATTTGTATGTTTAAAACAAAGTGCTAAATAAATTTTAGAAAAAAAAAAAACGCCTTAAAACACTATTTTTTATTATTATCATTTCAGTTATTATAGTTCATTTACGTCACACTAGAGCTGCACAATGGGCTATTGGCGACGGTCTGGGAAACATCCCTGAGGATGATCCGAAGACATGCCATCACAATTTTGATCCTCTGCAGATGGGATGGCACCCCCGCTTCGGTAGCTCGACGACCTGCACGCGAAGTCGAGCACTTTACGGTAGAACAGTTTAACGAGGACCAATACCGCACACCCTCGGTCCCTACGCAGACTGATCCAAGTGGTCACTCACCCGCACACTGACCGCAGCCAGTGATGCTTGACTTCGGTGATCTGCAGGGAACCGTGTCTTAACGATCAGTCCACTGCGGGACCTTATCATTTCAGATAAATAATTAAATTAAATTAAATAATGACCGAATTATGAACGAAAAACAAAGTAAGATTTAATTTCTTAAAAATAAAAAAATTGTGATATTCGATAATATATTTAGCTAATTAACAAATAATATGAAAAGAATATTTTTTAAAAAAAATTATTATACTCTCTAATAAAACGAAGTGCTAAATGATTTAAAAAAATGAATAAAATACGCAAACCTTTCAAATTTTTTTGTATAAACAAAGTTGATTGACTTATGTCCAAATCCAAATGACAAAAATAAATTTTGTTTTAACTTTATTTCTAAAAATAAAAACAACAAGATTTATAAATTTAAAATCAGTAATAAAAACTCATTAAATTATTAGAAGTTTCATCCAAAAAGTTTTTAATAAATTAAAAGAAAGTAAAAAAATAACCTAACAAATTCAATTCTTTATGGGCGCCTAAATTAGATTGCCGATAATTTTCACATTTAAAAATAAAAAGAAGTTTTTTTTAAAAAAAAACTTATCTAATTAATGAAGAAACTCTTCTTTATATATTCTTTTCAATAATAGATTGCCTTCAGAACAAGGTAACATCGGCGATCACGAAGTTAGTCCCACTGAAAATAATCTACAAGAAAAGTCGCGACAAAGAAAAAAAAAGCTAAGAGGTGCGAAAAGGAACATGCGATATAACGATATGTGTTCTCAAAACTCTGATTCTGATTCTACAGCTCACCAATCAAGGCCATTTCAACATAACGAAACGAACATCGTCTTCCACAGCGCGAGTCGACATCGGAACGTAAGAGAAGAGTCTTATATCGCTATATCGTTATCTTATATCCTTGCGTGTCTTATATCGCTATATCGTTTTGCGCTCGTTGTCTTTGCTCGATGGCTTAAATCAGATTTCTGATGCATCGCCTTGAATGAAAGTCGCTGTATCGTCTTGCCGATATATGCGTTAAATCGATATGTCTCGATACATCGATTTATAGCCCAGTCCTAGTCAAGAGCCTGAAACAAATTTAGCGAAATTAATATCTCAGCATAAATAAAGTGTAAAGTTAGTCCTGTTTTTAGTGTTATCCCTTATTTGGCTATATTTGTGTAAAATAGCATTGTTTGTAATTTTTGGGTAGTATCCCCTTACGAAAAAATTGAGGTATGAATGAGGTTGTTATCTAACTGCGTCGTTAGGTAGAAAAGGATGCAAATGAATACCTAAAATATACCTCCAGAGGTATATATGTATCAACCTGGGGTGTTTCATCTTACATCTGTGGAGAAGTAGGTACTTAAGTACTTTAAGGTGTTTCATTTTCAACCATAAGTTATTACTTATCAACCTGAATAATGTTTTTTTTACGCCTGTGGAAGTATTTATTCAACAACCTAACGTGTAATTAACATTGTAATGTTAGAATTATAATGCAAAACATCATAAAATAATAATATAAAAAAATATAATAAATAAAAATATAATAAAAGAATATTTCGAAAATAAACAAGATGGCTGAAAAGATGACTAGCTTTTGGACTGTTGCCATCCAATCTAGCAAAACACAAATTCCGAGTCGAATCAAGTACATAGCAATCAAAATAAAATTCTAAAAGTTATACAAAAGACCCTAAAAAGTGATTTTAACTGTTGATGCTGTGTAATTGGTTTCAGTAATTAATCGTAATTTCTGATATAAAAAAAAATACAGATAAATTCGAGCATTGTTGTTTATTGCAAAGATTCTTGTGACCAAGTAGTCGTGGCCGAGTGGTTAAGGCGATGGACTAGAAATCCATTGGGATCTTCCCGCGCAGGTTCGAATCCTGCCGACTACGTGTATTTTTTCCCCTCTCATCCAGCTACAGGTAAAGATCAAATTATTTTTTTACTTTTCTCTCTCTTTCTTATTTATTTGTTTTTGAAGTTACAAAATTTTTTATTATTTCTTCGTTTATTATATCTATCTACCTCTAGTGTATTTTTTGATAGTTGTAAAGGTAATTTTTACTAACGTGAGGTGTTTTATGTTCTACCTCAGGTTATTATGTTTCAACCTCAAGTTTATATGTTTATGTTTGTGGAGGTATATTTTGTAATTTTACACATGACGTCATCCTCGGAAGTACTGGGGCTGGATGTACTAGCGAACAGATTTGTATTAACAGAAAACTGTAAAATAGTTCAAATTTCTCGACGTCAAATATTTTTGCTTTAACTAATTTAATAGCACTTAAGTATTTTCAAGTGGTGAATTTTTAACTTTTTATTAGAATAAATCAGTGTTATTTATCACGCTATAATTCAATAAAATCAACATGTAGAACTGTTTGATGCTTTTTATGAAGCAATATTATGTGTATCTCGTAATAGAAAATGATTTAATAAGGAATTCTTCCTTTTAGTTTTAAATCATGATTCATCGTAACTATTTTTAATATCAAAAGAATAAATTTCATTTAAGTGTAAAATTTATTATTTTCTAATATGTAATCAAATATTGGATTTAATCATATATTTGAAAATAAGAAATTATACATTTTAATGAGGAAACGAATACGAAAGAAATAAAAAATATGTTATATCATGGCAGAAAAAAGACAAATAATGAAATGAAAATTTTATTGGCACATTCATAAAATTTCTATTTAAAAATAGGTTCTAAGGAATTGTTCAGAATCATATGATATACATTTAAATTACAAGTGGAAATAATATAAACATCAACACTGCAATTATTTACAAATAAACGTAGCATATAATGTAAAAATGGGACAAAATAATTTATCTAAGTATATTTAAATAATAATAGTTATAAAATAATAATAATTATTAAGTAATAATAATAAATGAATTATAAATAATTTAGCAAATTATTTCGATCATTGAGATTGTAAAAGTTTAAAAAAGTATTTATTTTCAAAATTAAATATAGCTTTTTTTATTTTTTGTTCATCATTATAAAAAAGTAAAGTATTTTCAAATCTTAAGTTTTCCTAACATAGAAATTTATTGATGACAATCTTTCTTATAAAATTTGTTAAAAAAATATCGCAAAATAGAGATTCCAATAGAAAATTATTAGTATAATATTCTGAGCAGAATTTGTTCAATAATTAAAAAAATTATGCACGATGAAAGACAAGAAAATATTGAATATTTTTTATGAACTGCATTTTAAATTGTCCACAAGTTTTTGTCAAATTGTAATTTTTAGAAAAAAAAATTAAAATAGAAAATTTAGAAAAGAAAAAATATCTATACATATATATCGAATGCAATACACGCATATAACGTGCTTTGAAAGGTTTGATAATTTTTGAAATTCTTATTCATCGCACTATTTTATGAAGTATATTGGGCTGATTCTGAAAAAAAATGACAGAACTCTGGATTTAAATTACATTTAAACACCAAAAAAGCACATGTGAAAAAGTTTTTTTTTTTCAAGTAAAACAACTGCCCTTTTTTTTTCTCCAAAAAATGCACAAAACTTTATAAAAACGTGCAAAGACATGACTATTTTTCAGAGTGTTATTTGAAAATTTAATTCAAGCAATGAATTATATTTCAATACTTTTGACAATCTTTGGTTAATGTGACGCATTAAATTATTATGTGACGAATTAAATTACAAAATCTAATAACTAACTTATAAAGTAGTAAAAAATTATTTAAGACATCATCATAACATCATAAAATACACAACAAAAACAATTTATCTGTCTTAGAAAGATTCATACCATATGAAGCATGAGCATTAATATTCATTTAGAATTAGATTAATATTCATCTAATTAATATTCATTTAAAATTATAGCTTACTACCGTTAAAATGGCCAAGAGTGACTTAAATTCCTTTTTTATTAATATCATCTAATGCATCGGCGTTTTTTTTCTTTCGAGTATAAATATTTATGAAATTTCACTAAAATAAAAGTAAGCTATCGTTAATAATAAATAAGAGTAAAAAACATAAGCTTCAACATTGTTATTATTATTATTATTTTTTTTCTTTTAGAAATATCGCTAAACTGCTTTTTTACTAGTTTTTCTAAATAACAAAAATTTTAACTCTAATGATATCTAGTATTTGTTCTTACATATATTTAAACAAGACAAACAATGCTTAAATTTGTTTTATTTCACGTCTAAAAGTTTTTCAAAAGTATGAATGCTTTGCTAGTTTTATATTGTAATATTATTTTATGAAAATGATCGTCGTTTTGAATTTTAGTGGAAAATAATTATTTTAACAGTAAAAGTTTCACTTTCTTCAATAGTGTTTCTTCTGTTTCACACAAATCAAAATATTTTATTATTACTTGCTCAACCGAACTTATTAGCAGTTGTTTTCCAAACTTTTTAATTTAATTATATTTTTTTTAATTTTGGAAAATTACAGGTAAATTTAAATTGAAAAGTTTTGTTTCAAATATACGAATCCTTAAACGACTCTTTCATAAATAACAGTTAAGTGCATCTCCACTCAAAATAATTTTTTTATTTTGCTATATTTTGGCGTTCCATGTTTCCTTAAGTTCGGCATTTCGGAATGTTTTAAAATGCAAGAAAATATTTTTTCGCATATTTTTTTTAAATTTTTTTTTTACTTTTATATAATCTGTAACTTATATGATAATTTTAAAATTTACACCTTGCACCTTTGACTTCTTAATTTTAAGAAAACTTTTATGCGCCAGATTTTTTTCGCATACTATTTAATTACTTCAGAACTTCTTTATTTTTTACTCCAGGAATTGAAACAGTAAGAAGAGTCCATTTAAATTAAAACTAAGCACATTGTTAATCAAAAATAAACAAAACTCAATTCGTTATTTATGAGTTAGTTAAATATATTATTTTTAATATATATATATATATANTTAGAGCATAAATAGAAATTTGATATATATATATATATTAATATATTATTTAACAACAATCAGCGGGTTAAAATTTATCAAGTAGAAATTAACTTTTGTGATAAATTTTACGCTTGACTTCTCTAAATTAATGGAATGAGATTAATAATTATAAAACATCACTCGTAGTCATAATAATGTATTTTTTATGGAAAAACTTGTTTGAAAAATATGAAATATGGTGGTACCAAAACATTAAATATAATTATTTTTAAAAATTAAGAATTGTTGTTGCTGTTGTTAGCCACCTATAGCCCTGTGGTGCAACTACCACTACGAGTATTAAACATCAATTCACTGATATATAAGACATGCTAACTTGATTCAATCACGAGGTAACTTTTGATAGATGAAGATTGGCATTGTCGACAACTCCGCCCCCACAGCCCACTTCGTTTGCCAATTAATTTCAGTCCAGCAGTGGACTGGTCGTAAAGACACGGTTCCTAGTAGAACACCGAAGTCAAGCATATCTGGCTGAGGGTCAGTAAGGTAGGTCGATAGGTGCTTTATTTACGTCACTCTAGAGCTGCACAATGAGCTATTGGTGACTGTCTGGGAAACATCCCTAAGGATGATCCGAAGACATACCATCACGATTTTGATCTTCTGCACTGGGGATACCACCCCCCGCTTTGATAGCCCGACGACCTGCACGCGAAGTCGAGCACTTTACGGTAGAACAGCTTAACGAGGACCAATACCGCACACCCTCGGTCCTGACGCAGACTGAACCAAGTGGTCACCCACCCACACACTGACCGCTGACAGTGTTGCAATTAAGAATTGAAAATATTCCAGGATAATAAAAATAACTGTAATCGAATTATTTTATGCCACAAAGAAAAAACTGGATTTTTCGTTGCCACAAGAAAAAAAGATACTTCACTTCCCTTTGCGGGTTCCTATAATCTATACCATTGATCGCGACGCCCGTAGACTTTTTGTTTTGGTCAAAGTTTCGTTTTGACCTGATTTAAATTATTGAAAGTAATGATCATCCTATTAGTGGTTTATTTCCTTTGTTTTTCGTGATTGATGCGCACCTTTACCTAATGTGTGTTGAATAAAAATATACAATAATCGTCCTCTTAATTGAATCAACTCAACCACCAATAATAATAGTCTTCTTGCTGGTAAAAAAATTCATTCACACAAGTACTTTAACATTCAGAGAGAAATTGAGTTTATAGAAACATTCGCTTGTTTACTCTGTGTGAGAAACCTTATCCACACAGTATGTGTGAAAATTCTAATACAGATCAGAATAATTTAAATGAACACTCTCTTGTTCGTAATGAGGAGAAATCTTATTCATGCAATGTGTGTGATAAATCTTTCACTAAAAAATCTAACTTAACAAAACATTCTGTTGTCCATACTGGAGAAAAGCCTTTTTCTTGCAATGTATGTGATAAGTCTTTTACTCAGAAATCTAGCTTAAATAAACACTCTCTTATTCATATTGGAGAGAAGCATTTTTCATGCAGTGTGTGCAATAAAACATTCTTATTGAAAGCACAATTAAATGCACATTCTTTTGTTCATACTGGAGAGAAACCTTATTCATGCGATGTGTGTAATAGATCTTTCTCAAAGAAATGTAATTTAAATGAACATTCTCTTACTCATACTGGACAGAAACCTTATTCATGTACAGTGTGTGATAAATCTTTCAGACGGAATTCTGATTTAATTGAACACTCTCTAATTCATTCAGGAGCGAAACCTTTCTCATGCAGCGTGTGTGATAAGACATTCGCACGGAAAACTCATTTAAATGGACACTATCTAGTTCATACCGGAGAGAAACCTTTTTCGTGCAATGTTTGCGATAAAACATTCTCTAGGAAAGCTCGTTTAAACGAGCATTCTCTCGTACATACTGGTGAAACACCATATGAATGTACTGAGTGTAGTAGTTCTTTCATGTCTAAATCTGATTTAAATCAACATTATTCTGTTCATAATGGAAATAGACCTTATTCATGCAGTATTTGTAATAGTTCTTTCATGCGTAAAGCAGAGTTAGATCGACATTATACAGTCCATAGTGCCGAGAAGCCTTTTTCGTGCAATGTGTGCAATAAAGCATTCTCACGGAAAACTTATTTATATAAACATTCTCTTGTTCATACTGGAGAGAAACCTCATGCATGCAATTTGTGTGAGAAAACATTCACTAGGAAAACTCATTTAGATAATCATTTACTTGTTCATGCTGGTGTAAAACCTTTTACATGCACAGTATGCGGTAGGTCTTTCACACGAAAACCAGATTTAAATCAACATTATGTTGTTCATACAGGAGAAAAACCTTTTTCATGTAGTGTGTGTAATAAATCTTTCACAAAGAGATCTAATTTAAATAAACATACTCTTGTTCATAGTGGAGAAAAACCTTTTTCATGCTCTGTTTGCGATAAAACATTTTCAAGGAAAGGTCATTTAAAAGATCACAACCGTGTTCATACTCGAGAGAAACCTTTTTCGTGTAGCGAGTGTAACAAATCTTTCACCCGGAAATACGATTTAATTCTTCATTATGTTATTCATACTGGAGAGAAGCCTTATGAGTGTACCGTGTGTGATATGGCATTTTCAAGGAAATCTTATTTAAGAAAACACCATGCTCTTCTTCATGCCGAAGAGAAACCTTTTGTAGTGTAATATGCTATATGAACACAGTTTAAATTGTCATTTAGTTGCTTACGCTGGAGAAGAGTCTTTGTAGTTTTTATGATAAATCATTCCCGCATATAAGATGTTAAATTAAATAACACTGTATTGTTCATACTAGATGGAAACTTTATTCATGCAATGTCAATAATAAATCTTATACAAAGAAGACATTTATTTTTTTGCTTTAAAAAAAGAATAATCATAAAAGCAACTGAGTTGATAAGTATAGTCATGCATTTTAATTAAGTTTCTACTATTGCCTTTTAATAGCATAATTGCTTTATTTAAGATTTTTTTTAAAGGGGGTATCAAAATTTATGTGCTAATTATGCTAATTTTCAATTTTGCTGGAGCATTGGATAAAGTCGCCAATGTAAAGTCTCTTGGCGCAAGTAAAGACATCTGTTTCTGATTTTTTTTTTTTTGGTGACTGCTTTTTTTTTAAAATATGTAATAAAAAATATATAATATATATATTTTATTTATATATATTTTTTAAATTATATATTTTAAATATATATATCTGCATAAACTAAATTAAAAAATGCTAACTAATTTGTTTTATAATTTAATTTGACCACCACTATAGATTTTTATAATACTCTATATTGATTATAGTACTTACCGGCATGTATTTCTTTAAATTTAGTATCTTTGTCTGATATGGAAGTTTATTAGAAATGGATATGCAAGATTTAAATATAGGACAAATCTATCACAGCATCCTCCATAGTGTTACTTGTATTGTAACTTTGCAAGAGTCGGCCGAGATTGAATGCCTTCTAATTTCTTCTCAAACCTTTTTTATCAATTTTTTCAGCTTCCTTTACTAGATTTTTAATAATGTAGAATTTACTAAATAGTTTTTCAGAAAAATTAGACTATGGGGTAGAATGAGGTGTGAAATTTTTTTCCCTGCTGAGTTCATCTCTACATTATGCATATCTATCGACTGATATTAAGATTTTTCAAAAATATCAAAGAAATTATTTAAAACTTTATTTCCTCAGGTGTTACCATCATAAAATTATAATTACCTGCAATCGTGAAAATAATTTTATCTTTTTGACTTAAAATTTGTTTTAAGACCTATTAGAGTTTACATTTCTTTTAGATAATGTTTTGAAAATTAACAGATTTTTTTTTTTGTTCTTGCTATAAAATTATAGCTAAATATTTTCCTTTCAGTTATAAGCTTTTTTCTATTTTAACTTATAGAGTAGTAAATATTAAATTATCAATTCTGGGAGAGTAAATATTAAATACTGATTGTAAATATTTTTATAGGCTAATTACATTGTAAAACTCCCCTTTGTGATTCTTGAATTGCTGGAGGGAATTTTCTGTCTATTCTTGTGAAAGTAATTTCTTTTGATTTTGCTTTTTTGTTCATTAATAATACATGTATAAATATTATTTTCCAAATAAAATAATTTCAAATGAATTAGTATTATTTTTCAAATGAAAATTTCAAGATTTGAATTTTTAAATATAATACTATCTTAATTTCTTCCAGGTTGAATTTAAAGGTATTTACTGCTGTAGAGAAACTAAAGTAAAATTTAACTTTAATTTTTACTCTGAATTCATTTAATTTTATTTTATTTAAGGTTGGGTTAAAGATATAAGATTTTTTTTAATGCCTGGGAGAAAATTAAAAAAATAAAATGAAATCCAAATAAAGCTTTTTTCAAATTTCCATTATTGGCATCTAAAGGTATGTAAGAACCTACGTAATTGTAATTTTATATTGAATTTTTTACTATATTAATCAAAATGATCTGTAAAAACTTAGCAAATAGTTTACAGGGTTAATGTGCAATAATAATCTCTAATAAAATAATATAACCTATTATATAATTTTAAGAAGAAAATTTCAAGCTATATTTCTTTCTAAGTTTAAGTTTTTGATTGGACCACGCAATTTAGTTTAGCACAAACCAATAGCGTTGGAAGTATGATCTTATGCAGCCACATGCTCTTGTGCCTGAAAATGAACAAATAAGTCATACTGTCTTTCTTTCAGGGATGAGAGTAGTAAAAAAGAGGAAATCCAAAAAAAAATATATATATATATATAAATAAATCGCACTTTTTTTGTCTAATTTTTGTTTAAACTTGTAATCCATGTGATTATAAGTCCCGATATGAGGCTTTTAAATCACGTGCATATAAAACTCTACATCGAATTTAAAAAATGCGAAAATACAAATCATGATGCGTAATTTTTAGATCAAGATGCATAATTTTAAAATCGCGCGATATTACAACCGCAAAAACGAATCACGACATTGGATTTTAAGCTCG
>NC_092213.1:66795985-66865097 GCF_043381705.1 Parasteatoda tepidariorum
AAAAGTACCCTTACCCCCTACGTCAAAAAAAGTGTTAGAAGTAAAATAAAATAAACAAGAACAAAAATAAATTAAATTAAAAAGAAAAACATTTCATAAGGATCTGATATTCTCTATCCGAATTGGAGCACTCTGGTTTCGGTTTCAAGTGTGCGCATGCGCAAGTCATAACATGGGTACGACATGAAGTCCGCGTCAATGATTACGTAGCAAACTCCCCATTTTTCGTGAAATGCATGGGATCCACCAGATATCACTGAAGGAAAGAAAAAAAATTATTCGGAAAAAAAGCACTTTTTAAAAACGCCAGCTGAAAAAAGCACCTTTAAAAGCTTATAAAAACGAAATCCCCAAAAAAGCACCTTTAAGTACTTTTTACAAACGCTACGCACCCTGGGAAGGGTCAGCAGCTAGGGCGTAGATTGAATTTTCTGTTTATCTTTGAAAATCGGAAATAAATATAATTATTTTACTTCAATGACTGAATTTAAAAAATAAAAAAACGGGATATTTATTTAAAAAAAAACGAAACTTTTAGAGAATCGGAGTTTTGATAAAAAGGCTGAAATTCGAGAGACAAAAAAAATCTCATCCCTGTATAAAGGTCAACCAGTTTTATCCCAAGGAAATGATTTTTAGAGAAACTTTAGAGGCAGGAAAAGGGACTTCAATAATTTCCCTCCGCGGAAAATTAAATTCCTCATAAAATATTTTAACTTGAGCAAAAAAAAATTTCAGCGGAAATTAGCGGGAAAAATCTGAATAAAAGCGGAAATCCGCGGAAGAATCTCATCCCTGTTTTTTTAAAATTTGTTTTGTAAAGTTGTGTGGTCTTATATCTTGCAAATAAATATCAAATTATTCTCATTTCTTGATTCTTTCAATTGTAATCCATCCTATATCTGAGCATGACAGGTGAAAAAACTTAAATTAAATAAACAATGAGTAATTTTTTCCAGTTTTTTTTTAATGATAAAGGCAATTAATGTAGACAGACACTGGAAAACAAAATTTTCATTGAAATGTTCAAAATTTTGATCCTTCAGAATTCATCAAGTTGTGATGCAAAGATTCATGTTGAAGGAGTATTCAGAAACAAACTGCATGAGCAGTTTCAGGGGTTGATGAGCAATATCACAAAAATGATGGATCCCGCTTGTAATTTGCAAACAAGTTTCTATCGATTCTTGAAGTAAGAACTAATTTAACTTGAAAATAACCACTTACCAAGTGGTGAGTCAACAAAAAATAGAGGCAACTTAAATTATATAAACAATGAGTAATTTTTTCCAGTTTTTTTTTAATGATAAAGGCAATTAATGTAGAAAGACTCTGAAAAACAAAATTTTCATTGAAATGTTCAATATCTCTGTTCAAAATTTTGATCCTTCAGAATTCATCACGTTGTGATGCAAAGATTCATGTTGAAGAAGAGTTTTTTTTAACAATTCACGTTAAAGGTAGTATGTTTAAATAAATTTCTCATATATTTATATTGTTAAATTAACTTTTTAAAACTATAGATTATTTCTAATATAAATTGTTTTTTAAAAATATAATGCAAGCAACAAAAAAAAAGTTTGCTAAGAATGGTCATTATCTCATTAGGTGTGAAGAGTAAAAAAGTGGCTTCTAAGTTATTAGAGTCCAGGGGTCTGTTTAGATGAAATTTGGGTCCATTAACGGACCCTTCACAAAATATTTTAACTTGAAAACGGACCCTTCACAAAATAATTTATCTTTTAATCGGACCTTTCACAAATTCGTTTATCTTCATTATTGTTTTGTTAATCAAATAAACCCTTCCCAGGGGGGGGGGGGAAGAAAGACAGATGTAAAGGAACTAAGTTTTGTCTTCAGTAGAAGCTTCTTCCTTTATTCGTCCGAAACTAATATTCTGCGTTCAGCAGTATAGGCTAAATACCAAATATTTGTATGTTGCATCTTGAATATAGTAGCAGCAATTGCTGATTATTTTTTAAAATTTAATTATAATTTTACAGTGTTGAGCATAATTTGGTATGTCTTAACAATTTAAAAACTCCTTGAAAAAGTTTTTTGCAATAGCAGGACCCTATTTGCACAAATTCACAAAAGGACCCTGGTTGAATTCACAAATTACGAGTAATTTTTTCACAAATTTACAAAAACAGACCTTTCACAAAATGTCTGGACAGACCCCTGGAGTCTATCGGCCACTAATTGAAAATTTAAATTTTCAGGTCTAGAACCGGAAAATTTTAATTTTTTTTACTAAATGAATTATCATAAAGATGTTTTAAACTAATAATTAAAATATTAATCTTTATTTAGAACCATTAAAGAAATATTTGAAATAAGCAATTAAACGACTTGGGGCTAGAACAAGGCAAGTCCAGTTTTTTTCCTCTCATTTTTATCACTAATCGAACGATTTCTAGTCTTTTGATTAGTGTGAAAACGAATCATAAATGTAACATCAGTGCAATCCTGCATGATTAGAAACTACACAAATCTACAATGATTTAATATATATATATATATATAATCTTTTCCCCCCAAACAATTTATTTATCTGGATTTATTTTTTCTGCATCAAATTTTGAGAGTTAGGAAGAAAAAAAAATTTTTTTCCTCCATTTATCCCAGATAGATTGGAACGTTTCTTCCTGAAAGGTTTTAAATCTGTGCAATTTGTATTTACCAAAAGGACCCGGGTCCTATTTTCCCACACGTCAAAATAGCCTCTGTTCCCTTATATTGATTTTAGTCGTGTTTTTTAATGTGTGTCTAATAAAAGAATTCTTCATGCCAGTTGTTTAGTAAGTGGCTATGGCTACTATTTTGACTTCGGTCGGCGAGAAAAGTAACAAGATCTTCTTTTCTTGATGTGTGCTTTTTATTGCACTAGATAGTCCTAAGTTTTAAGACAGATAAGTTCTTTTGTTAGATAAACAGTACTTAACGCAACGGTAGTTCTGCATGTAGAAGTCCTCACTTCACTTCCTACACCTTGCTCTTAGAAAAAGCTGATTTTTTGAGTTGAAACACCCATTTATCTAAAGTTAAGAGGAGAAAAATGACCCTTCATACCACAGTTCTAGTATAAAAAAAAGTACACATTTTAGCAATAAAAATGAAAATGTCAAAACTGCCAGTGGGTTAATATACAAACTAGAAATTAAAATGATCAGTAAATTGTATAGAATAATGAAAGTATCAAATAGATATAATTGACTTTATTTTATGTTACATCTGAATTCACAAGCTTGTTGTTTTTATAAATACAATAACTAAATTTTGGACTAAAAAAAATCTATAAAGAAGAAAAAAATATCAATAAAACATTTGTAAAGCATTTTGATTGGTGTAGTTCAAAAGGATTTACATATTAAAAGATGAAATGTAATTCCAATGTAGAATGAACACTTAAACATTATTTACATTAAAAATAAAATCTTTTTTTAATAGAAGCACAGTTAATAACAAATTAAAATCTACATTTATCTTAAAAATGCATAACATGCATTTTTACATACCACTACAAAAACATCCCTTTTATTTCACAAATTATGATAAAATATTTTACAATATATATTTATGGTTACTGAAAAATCACCATTACGTAAATAAATTTTCAAGAAAAAATATTTTTGCACAAATAAAATGTTCAAAGTAATTAATTAAAAAAAGGCAAATCGCTTATGACATCTTTCATCAGCAAACCCAGAAGAAAATATTACTTGTTTTGTATAATTACACAATGTGGCCACTCTTCAGACAAAACCAAATCTTCTAAAAATTTCCTGATAAAAATTCTAAGAATTTTTACAAATTTTTGCAATTTAACTTGGAGAGGTGTAAATTGTAATTTTAAAATTACACATATATGTACACACATATTTGTAAATAAAATTAACATATTCATTTAGAACTAAGGGTAAATACAGAAAATGTTTCTTAATATAATATATTTATTTCCTTTATCTAAATTTTTTCATTATTAGGCATATTACTGTTTCATGACATTAAACAAAGAAATAAATATTTAAAAATTATTTCTGCTTAATAAATTTATTATCTTATTATTTAAAAATGTTACACTCAGCAGGAAATAGTGCGTGATAATCATTAATCACTATACTCCAGTGGTTTTCGAACTTATCAAGACTTGAATGTTTTTTCTGTTTATTGCAGAGAGTGGCCACCCTAAAGGATAGAATTGTCTTAAAAAAAAAATGAAATAACGTTTGAAAATTTCTTTAAAATTTCTGCAAAATTTACTTAAATTAACTTAAACTATGTTTAAATAATATTTAAAAAGTAGCAGGAATAACTATCGGACGGCTATCACAGTCACTGATTTTAGATTGTGCTGTCATTTAAATGAATATCACACAAAATGGTTGGGTGAATTCTAAGATATTAAATACAAATTTAAATGAATTAACTCTTGATTATCTATTTAATAATTAATGTGCATTATTCTTTTCTTTTTGAGAGGTTGAATAAAATGCATAACATAAATAAAAAATAGTGCTTAAATAAAAACAAAACAAGAGGAAATGGAAATAAGAAGAATCTGTTTTTGAATGGTGAAATATCAATATACAGTTTTTGCATTTTCATTTTTATTATAGTCCACTTTAATTTAGCAAAAAATATTTTGCATAGATTTAATAAAAAGAGTATCAGATAAAGGTTAACTTCCATTGGATAAAATTTAACATTAAGCATATGGACAAATTTGTATTAAAAAAAAATTCTACTATGCATTACTTTTCCATTGAATAAAATGGGGAGAAACCAGTTTACTAGGCAGAAAAACAACCTGGCCATGCACTCAAAGGTTTAAGATTCTTCAAGAAAATCTATAGAGCTTCCTCACGATTATAAAAAATCTAAAATTTATGGGGTTACCCTAAATAATTTAATGTAAATACAAGAAAATAAAAGTATTTATATTTTTTATAAGGTAATATTGAATAAGATACAATTTCACAAGGTTAAACAAATAAAATGTGATAAGCTCTGAGCTTTATTAGAGATAATTCTAGTAAAGCTAATAGTCACAGGGAAAACTTATTCAACGAATCACTGATGTAAGATATAATAATTAAACCGTCTGAAAAGTGATAAATTTTGAACCATTAGCGTTATTAGATTAAAGATTAAATTGCAAGGTATGTTGGGACATATTTTTTAACAAGCCAATTTGTTTTTATATTTTCCCCCTTTTTTTCCCCCTTTTATACAACGTTTCTGAGCATTTTGTAGCTATGGTATGCTAAAAGCCACACGATTCCTTGGCCACCTTATTGTCCAGATCTCAACATTTGTGACTCAGTTTTGTGGGACTTTAGTTAAGATAAAAGTTTACACAAATAAACTCTTAGCTATCGCTGAACTCAACGCATCAATGACTCAGTATTTCAATGAGTTTCGCAATTCCTCTGTTACACATCATAGCCATTTATAAGAAGCATATTATAGTCATTAACTAAATTTGAATACCTGTAGTCGCTTATAAAATGTTTAAAAATTTTATTTAATATAGCCTACAAATTTTCGCCCCTAGTAAAAATAATTAGTAATATAACATTCAACAAGCTGCTCTAATTTTTGGCCATTCTTTGAAATATTCAAAAATCAAAGGAGATTTCCTTTGATATTTGACCCATATTAAAATCAAGATATTTAAATGATGATGATTAACAATTTATTTAAAAAAATAAAAATTAATATAAATAAATATTTTTACCTCAAATTGAATAACAATATTTAATATTTGTGAACTAAAAAACAATTTTATAAATAAAGTAAATAACTGGGAGTTAACAGCAACGAAGAAAACAAAACAAAAATATCCAATCTTTTTTTTAAAGATTTTTCCAAGATTTTTTTTAAAAACAAATAATGGTTAAACTTTATTATTTAACATATAAATGTTTTATGCCACATTTTATCCTTGTAAACTAAAAACAATCAAACCAAACTTATGTCCTAAAAACTTATACATAGTAATAATCATATCAACATCTGTAGATAAGAAAAAAAAATTTAATGCAGCACATTTTTTTGTACAGTAAAATTAATAATGTCTGTTAACTACAGAGTAGCAATTCCTACCCATTTTAATTTTTCAGCATTAATCAAAATAAATTTAGCAGTTTTAAAAAATAATGAAAATCATTTAGAATCATAATTATTTTTGTTAAGTAAGCATCTACAAAAAAAGAAAAAACAATATCACTTTAAAGTAGCGTTGTAATTTTCAAGCTAAATAAATTAATTTTTTAATAGTTTCTAGGTACAGTTTAAAATACCCTATAATATATTTTCAACCTTGAAATAAATTCAACCATTTAAAAAAAAATTAACTTTTGTATAACTTTATTTCTGCAGAAAGAAATAAATTTAATCAACACATGAAAACACAATAAAAGTGTGAAATAATTAAAATCAAAAAATAAAATTGACTTGTATTTAATAACTTCTTTCGGGATATAAGAGGTGAAAATAAATGTTTTGAGTTATAGCTTTCTTTTTAAATGTCACCCCAAAGGTGCCATGGT
Organism: Parasteatoda tepidariorum; assembly: GCF_043381705.1. NCBI lineage: Eukaryota > Metazoa > Arthropoda > Arachnida > Araneae > Theridiidae > Parasteatoda > Parasteatoda tepidariorum. Next base: position 66,802,540 of record NC_092213.1, read on the forward strand.
TGAAAAATCAAAATAGTTACAACAATGAAGCTTTAACAATAAGATGCAATGAGACATATAGGTTTTTAACCTTTTGGATACAGCACTTAACATGCTAACAAAGGCTAAAACCTATAGTATTGTAAGCAAAAGTTAAGTAAATAATATTCCTACATATTTTTATATATAGGCTAGAATTTAACAAGATAAAAAAAGCATGTTTTTTTTTAAAAACTTTTAGACAAATTCACTAGCATAAAATAACCAACAGAAAAATATAAATAAACATTTATTAAACAAATTCAACAAAAGAATACAGATTCATAAATGATGTATTTATGTACAATCTATTTCAAAAAACCTTTCCCTTTCATTCAGTCTATTTAAATTATTAGTTCTCTTTTGTTTTGAGCAAATGTAGAAAGGGTTTGTATTTTTTGTTTTATGTTTACTAAATAAGTTAATTTCAGTATAGCTCATGTTGGCATGTTTTGCTCATGTAAAAACATTTTCGACTGAAAATGAAAAGGAGTTTACTTCCCTAAAAAGCAAAATTCTTTTTTGGACAGAAATTTACAAATTTACAGTAAATTTATTGTTATAGATTGTCTTTATGCCAAACCCATCTTTTGTTAGTGTGATCAAAGCTGTGGTTAATCCATTGCTGTTGCAATAGGGTATAACGCTCAGTACTGAGGTACAAAGGCTTACCCCGCCTACAAAAGAAAAGTAAAAAATTAATGGCATTGTTCATTAAAAAACAAAATTTAATTCAGGTAGCCCTAGAGAAAGAAATTAATTGAGATTACCTACAATAAGCAGGAGCACTTCAAAATAAAATATTAGGTACAAATTTTAGGTAAAACAGTAGTTTCACAAAATATTTTTTCTTAAAATTTTATTTTTGTATCCTTTAAGAAACGATAAATCTATATTTTTACCATGTTTTTGTATTGATTTTTTAATATAATTTTTAATTTTTCACAAAATAGGTACCTTTCAGAAAAACCTAGACAGATCCCTGATATAGTTTAATAAAATTTATATTTGCTTAAAAATTTTCTGCTTCAGTTCCTTACCACTGAAAAAAAAGTGCATAAGTTTGAGAGTAAGAGAAAAAAAAATTTTTTTTTTACTATTTAGTTTCATTAATTCAAAAATTTCTGAAACATTGTTAAAAAGAAATATCTATTCTGCTATGTAAATACTATATGAAATTTCTAGACAATAAATTAAAAAAGAATGACATAATTTACAATATTCCGATGAAATTTTGAGTGGTAATTATAATAACTAACAAAAGATATTGCAATGCAAACCACTGAATAGATTCTATAAATCTTGCTGCTCCTTTTTTTAATGCATTTATATGTCCTTGGAGAAAAGGTAAACTGTACCAATGATGGGAACTATCTACATCTGAAAATATGGAGTTTGCTATGAAAGTGCTAACTTTTCATAGCAAACGCATTGCATTTCATGCTACCTGTGATGTATGCCAAACAACTTCCAAGAAAAGGTGTTAAATTTAATCACAGAAAAACTAAAATTGTTATATCTAAACTTAGAAATTTTTTGCTAACACAAAATCTTAATTAAAAAGCTTTTTTATAAGCAATTAATCGAGTCTTCCAACCAGTTTAACCTTGTTGCCATCTAATTTTGAAAAATTTGTTTGAAAATCGATAATATTTCTTAGTGTTTTAATTTTATAGAACTCTATATTGATTACTATACACACCAGCATATCCAAAAAAGGGTATGGTATATTTTGTGCTACGTAGAACAGTTATACAGCTTATATTACATTAAATTTATCAGTGTTTTAAAGTAATAAAATTAGTTATTGATTTGTTTTACTTTTGCATATCTAAAATCCAAGAAAATTTCAATTCTAATATTTAATAAATATTTCAATTTTTTTACAATACATAATAATACAAAAATAAAGAATATTAAAACTGAATTGTTTCATCATGTTTTCTATCATCAAATTACATACTAAATAATATTACAATTTAAAAAAAGAATATGCGTACAATATTATATTACAGTACAGAACCCGTTATCCGGAAATCAGAAAACCGGAACGAAATTCGATAAATTTTCCCGCCATTTTTTTAAAAAAATTTTTTTTTCCTCATAAGATTTTAGGATTTTTCTTTCTTTTTTGAAAGATGTTTACCTTACCATCATTTTGGAAATAATCATTAGTGTATTACTTCATCGTTTTTTCTTCTTTTTAAGATTATTTCCANACTTTTAATGCCTAGATAAAATATAAAGGAACCTAAGTTCCCGAAAACTGCTGTAAAGTTCTTTTTTTAATTCAGTTGTAAAATAGAGCTATCTTAAAACGTTATTTTTTGGGAAGAAGAAAAGAAACTAATGTTGAAAAATTGAATGAAAAAAGGTGTTATGTATTAACAACAAAACTATTTCAATCTCGTTTTCGAAATTTTCCAATCATAAGAGAAAAGATCAAAAACAACCTAACTCTTCCTCTTGAAACCTGAGCGGCTCCGCGAAGTTTCTGGTTATACCAACATGGCCGCCGCTACTTGACAGTTACTTCACTCGCTCCAATAGGGAAGGGGAGGAATGCCCACTCCTTCTTATTTATAACTCTATGCTACAAACCAGGCTATCCCCGGTCAGGTGGTCAGCCGAACGCGGAACCCCCAGTGTTTAGTTCCCAAGCATGCTTGGCACTCATTTATTGACCCACTGAAGGGACGAAAGGCTGAGTCAACCTTGTCCGGCCCGAGGATCGAATCAGGGACCTGTGGCACGACAGCGCAAAGCGCTGCCGCTCAGCCACCGGGCGTCAAGATTTAATGAGTACCTTGATTTCAATGTGATTTTCTCTATGCTATTGTGTAAAATTATTTCCACTGTAGCTAGAAATACAAACATTTTATAAATGATTTATAATAATTAAAAATATACATGAAAAATCTAATTTCTGTAGTAATATTTTCACTACATACTTGAGGTCTCTGTCTTCTTCGCCATAATTATCTAAATACACAGAACCCCAAAGACAAGCTCGCTTTCCTCTAATAACAATTATAGTAGATGAATTAACGGCAAGATAAATTGCAGTACCTCCGCCACATGCAACAGAATGCTAAAAAGAAAATATACATTGAATAATATAACAAAAAAGTATTAAAAAAATTATTACAGAATGATATGTTGCATTCAAAATTATTTAGATTAGATTACAAAAATTTTTTAGCCACAAATAAATGATTAACATTCATAGATATTTTATAAACAAAAAAGAAATGAAATAAAGTTACTATAATTTTCTGGCCTTCACATTCAAAATCAGAATGTATAGCCTCAGTATTAAGTTTTTGTACTCGAAAAACTTTGATTATAGGAAGCATGCAAATTAGATATTCTAGTTATACTTATATAACAGTCATAAAAGTTAAATATATGCTGTTTTATGCATTATTTTTACGTCTTATGTTATTTCAAAGACATACAAGTTTAAAATTTTAGAAGTAAAAAAAAATACTTTTAAAAGAAGTTCAGTTATCAGTTTTAATTTTGCTTAATTTTCCCTAAATAGGATTCATAAATTATTTTACCTAAATTAAGTAAAGTTAAGTACAAATATTTAATAACCAATTTTACACTAATCATAAAACTAAATTATTTTATTTATTTGTAAACCTAATGTTTTGAAATAATAAAATTTCTTCAAATTTTGCCAATATACTTGGATCTTAGTTTTGAGTATTTAAACCTCGAAATTTAATTTAATACTTTTTTATGCAACAGACATTAAAAAAAAGATCACAAATTTTTTTTCCGAGCGTGATAAACTTAAAACTAAGGGGCTATGTCATTTTGGTAGCTTCAATCCACCACTGCTTTTAATAATTAGAAATAAACCTCACAATAATTTGTACTCATACCTCAAAGAGATTAGATTGCATCTAATAATTTAACTTTTGAATCATAATAGAATAATCTTTTAAACTAAGCTGTTGATGGGATGCAGCCATAAATAGCTCTTGGAAAAAAGTTCCTCACTAAATAACTATAAAATTAATGCTAATTTCGACATTATATTTGATCCTCTAAATTTGATTCTTAGTTTGGAGTATTTAAACCTTGAAATTTAATTAATGTTTAACATGACAAATTAAGCATTTCACATAAACCATTGGAAACGATGAACAACTTTGCTTTAGTGCAATTGGTTTGAACTATAAAAAAAGTAGACTTACAGTTACTGCTTCATATTGAGACTGTTGACGACAACAGTTTTCTCTTAAGCAAACCATTGTGCCACACACTAGACACAGAGAGGGATCTTTCGGATCACTGCGACAAGCAGAACATGGTCTCTTGTAGTAAAATTTGAAGATGTCATCGTAGTTGTGGGGTAGTTTTAGCAAAGATGGTGGATGCCATGTTATCTTCTTTAATTGCAATGACTTTGAAAAGAAGAATTAAAACAGGATTAATAGTATAAAAAAACAAAATAATTATGAAATAAAATTGCTTAAGTAGAATAAAAATATAACTTTTACTAAAAGGAGTTTAATGAATTAAAATATATAAGAGATTAAAGGTAATAAATTTTAAAATAGTGTTGCAGAAATTAAGAAATTTTTTTTTCTTTCTTTACACATACATGTGATAAGGTGATCATGAGCATTTTCCAGGCTGAATTTATTTAATTTCCCCGATTTTTGTAACCAGCGACATACATTTTATTATTAAGTTTTATATTACAAAATATGCTTGCCATTAGAGTTAAAATACTTTTTTTTTAACGAAAATTATGTCCAATTTTTTGAAACAAATATCAAACTTTTAGTTATCTCTAACTCAAATTAATTCAATTCCCATGACATTTTAGGTATTTTCTTGAATTTCCCTGATTTTTCCAGATTGATGTCCTGTGTGGCTACCTTGAAATAGAGGTCACAAAATCCTTGTCAATCAGATGCTTCAAAAATAATTGTTGGCACCCAATATTTGAGTATATTTTAACCTATTATCTTAGATCTAAAAATCTGAATATTTTTGTAAAGAAAAAAAAAGTTCATTAAAAGAGAGATATTGCATAAACAAAGGGCCAAATGTAACTTTATTTATAAAATGTATGTTGAAAAAAATTATTCAGTATTCTAGTATAAGAAGATATAATTTAACACATCATATTGTATAATTGAAAATAAACCAATAACAGGCTTTAAAGGCATGTTAAACTCTTAGCAAAATACTATATTTCTAACCACTTTATTTATTTACTTTTAGACAATAAAAAGTTAAAAATATAATTATCTTTATGCACTTTCCTAAAGCAAAAAGCTGTTATGTTATATTTCTTTTCATAATATTCTGACTTCTGAAATTTTGTAAGCCCCTGCATTTGATTAACTAAATAAAAAGAAATAACATAATAATCTGCATACCATTTGAAATATGCTTCAATAATTAGAGTTTATATACGTATATAAATTTTTTTCAGTGCTCCTCACACTATTGTATTGATATATTTTGCTTTATCTATATTAATACAATGTTAGAAAGCACTCTTTTGTGTGATTATAATCGTGTGCACTGATGGCGAGATTATATCTTTTCATTATTTTGCTTTTCAACTTTTTAATTTTTGTTTTTAATAAAATTCTTAAATGAATATTTTATTCTATAATGTTTCTTCTTCTCTTTTCATAAATCTTTTATTATATTTTTTCCATGTTTCCTCTATATGTTTAACATATTTTATGAGTTCTATATACTTGCAGTAAATAGAGCTTATTATTTTTCTTAATTTTCTTTGTTATTCCCCCTTTTCCTTTTTATTATGTTATATATATATAGTTATTAGAGCTTCTCATTATATGGTGTCTTCATGTATAATTTTTTTAAAGTTTCTCTAAATAACACACAAATGGCAAAATTTCATATTTGTCAGAACTCCCTGGGGAAAAAAATATGACGCTTAGTATTTTCTAAATGCTCACTAAGATTAAAGGTAGGAAAATTCTACAGATACTATGAGACCAAGACAATATTTAGTTAGGGATTGCAATGGAGATTGAAAATGGAGAGTTATGTACAGACAAAATAAATAAAAGAGGCACATTGAAAACCCTCTTCAAGGTCTTCTTTAGACAAGAAAAGAGTTCTATTTTCTCCATGTAAACCTATGGAGAATTAGGATACATTTTCCCTATTTAAATAACTTATAATTAGGATTTTTTTTTGGTTTCATTTTATTCATTAAACCTAGTTACTAGCTGTAAGCATTTTTAAAATTTCCACTAAGAACAAGTGTTAAAGTACTTGCAGCCTTAGAATTTTTAATTTGATAACTAGATGCAATAAAACAATTTCAAAATTAAACAAAAATACTCAAAATTATGAATTAGATACACAAAAAAATAAGAAAATCATTTTCACATGACTATCTATAGGTCACCATAAGGAAGTAGAATCCCATTAAAGTGGACCTTTACATCAAATATCGTGACAAATACTAAATTTATTATAATTTTTATAGAAAAATGAATATTCATCATTTATGTTATTGTGAAATCTAAAATAATGAGTAAATTATAACATTTAATCTGAAAACCTAAGAGGAAACAAAAAATTAAAACATAAAAATTTATTTTAGTTTAGTTTAAAAATTTTTTTTAGCCTCAAACAAACTTACTCTAGCAGCAATCACAGATTTGTTTATGAAATTCATATAATCTTCACACCAGGTTTTTACTAATGATTCATGGTCTTTTAGAGTCCATTGAATGCAGGAACAAGCAGTGTTTATTTCACTTGATGCAGCATTCAGGCAAAGGAACTTGCTGTATAACTGGAATTCTGATTCTTTTTCCTATAAATGACAAACAAGTATTTTCTATAAAGTTTAACCAACAGCATTAAGTTATTCATACTCATTCAACATTGATAATTCATATAAGAAAAAACAGCACACATAAAAAAAAAAAATCTATCACAAAAATTTGAAAGTTATAAAACTCTGTAGTATCTAGTTCATTTTATGAGTATATATATATATATATAATTTTTTTAAAATAGAATTAGGATCAGATTATATAACAGATTGAAATAACATTAAAATAGTACTTTTTATCATGCTTTTTATTTTAAACCTATACCTACAATTTTAAAAAAAATAATTCAATTTTTTTTTTTTTTTACTCTGAGACACTAATTCATTTAAGGACAAAAGCCAGTAGCTGTCACGGTGAAAAAAATCACATTAATACATATTCAAGGTAATGAAATCATGCCTCGTACAAAAAGAAATGGTGGGAGAGTAAAAATGAAACTAACAAAAATAAGGAGGAAATTACTAGAAGAATCTCAGGGTTGAAGAACCCGTATTTATCTAAGAAAAATAAAATCTTCTAAGAAAAGTTGAAATTATAATTATAGTGCAGCATCAGGATATTAAGAATTTTACTTTGTCTAATAATTATGTATTTAAAAAAATTAGATCACTAGGTGCCGAAACTGTATCTTTAAAAATCTGAAACAAAAATAAGGAAATTACTAGAAGTATTTGGGGCTGTGGAATCTGTATTAACCAAAAAGAAATAAGGATGAGCTAATAACATTGTATTGAAATTGTATTTATAGTGTAGTATCAGGATAACATTTTATTTTAGAAGGAAGAAAAAGATTTTTTTTTAAAATTGTCATTAATTTTATAACTTTAACTTTAATTTGGACATGAAATAATGCTTGATACATGAAACTAGGTTCATTATGCTTAGCCAGTTTTTCAATCAAAAAATAAGCACCTTTAAAGTACTTATTAAGCACTCAAGAATATTTTTAATCAACTTCCAAAAAAAAATCATAATTAGGATTTGTGCAGTAATAAAAATTATTTTTTCTATCGTTTAAAGTACTTAATTTATAAACATAAAATCAGTAAAATTCAAAAAGATTTTCAAAAGCCTGACATAATCATGATAATATAACCAGTTTCTGATAAATAAATATTGTAGAGAAAACTGTGAAAGTCATGCTTTTTTTGTAATTTAGAACAACAATCGATACAACAAAGAATAAAAATCTCTTTTTAGAAGATAGAAAATTAAACACTTTTTACAAACCCCAAATAAAAAAAAGTACCTTTAAGGGCTTTTAAAAAACGTAAATAAAAAATAAGCACCTTAAAGCACTTTTTAAAAACGCTACGCACCGTGTAGGTTACATTAGTATTAAATCAAAGCTTTAGATAAATTGAAATAAAATGTAAAAATCCAAAAAGATGAGGTATACTTTTTACTAAGTATACCTCATCTTTTTGATGAGGAGACTAAAGTGAAAAACCAGTCAAGGATAAAAACCAATAGTTATTGCGATGAAAAAATCACATTAATACATATTCAAGGTAATGAAATTATGCCTCGTACATTAATAATTATAATTTCAATCATCTTAAAGTGAGTAGACTAAATTGAAAAACAAGGTGAATAAAGTAAAAGTCAACTTAATTTGTGCTTTATTTATGTTGTTTTTCACTTTAATAAAATGTAAATATGCTGACACAAATCATTAATAAGAGTTACAACAACTTGTGAAATTTATATTTGACCCTATCTAAGAAAAAAAAAAGAGTGAGAAAAAGTATTTACCTCCATTTGGCAAAGTAGTTGAGCACTTCCAATCTAAATGTTTAAAAAACAATTTTTTTTTAAAATAAAAGAAAGAGAAACAGAAATGCAAGCATATGATAGAATAAATATGATGAAGAAATATGTAATAAGAAATAAAATTAGAAAATAGAGTTGCTCTATAATAAAACACAATTAGAAACATAACTAATAAGAAAGAAATAAAATATTTAAAAAAATGAAAATCAAACTTCTTAACATGGACTTGGCTTTCCCAATCTATAAACAAATTTAGAAAATTGTGAGATATGGGCAACAATCTGTTATTGACTTAGAGCTGAAATTAACAAAGAATTGGATGAATTTTAATGAGGTATTCTTATCCAATGAAGTTTCGGAAAGGTATTTAATTTCTTTTTTATTAAACCTATATCTCACATTCAACGTACCTTTTATTAAAATTTGTGTTATGTAATCGTATAATTTTAAATTTATACTTGGCACTAACCATTTATATAGCAAAGTTTTCTTGAAGTCATTTCTAGTAGAATAATTTGAAAATAAACTAAAATTAAACATTTTAAAGAAGTGAATCAATGTCCACTCTTCAGTCCAGGACTGAAATAAATCTCAAGAAAAAGTCTGGTCTAAATTTAGACCTACAGTTAATATTTATTTCCAATTTATTTTAAAAAATTTTCAAAAAAAATATTTTCCTTTTTTTAAAAAAAATGCAACAAAGTTTTTTTATTAAAAGTAAATGAAAAAATTACTACTTTTTCATAATTATTGCTATATCCCCCTCCTAATGAAAGTTAAATTAAATTGTTTTTTTAATTAAATTTTTAGAGCTAAGGAAAAAAATTAATAATGATGAAGTGAAAAATAAGTAGGGATATGAATGACTTCAAAAAAATGTTAGTGGTGTATTTATTTAGTGATTATTGTAAAAATAGACTAATAAAATAATGCAGGCTATTCTTGTGGAAAGTTATATTTTGCAGTCAGTGTGCTTTTTTTTAAAATTTTATATCTGTCGTTGAACAGCAAACCCAGTTTTTGGGATTACAACTACTGTGTTCAACTCCGTAGTCTTGTAATTTTAAACCAGTTAAGAAGACAAAGAAACTCCTGGATCAGTACCCCTAAAGGTATGATTTGTTATGGGAACATGGAGGACTTTGTGACTTGACAGATTTAACGTGCATCAGTCACCATACAGTGAGGTATTTCTGAAAATTCGGCTGAGCAACTATGACTATAAAATGTTATTTAACACTATAAAGTAAAGTGAAGAAACTAAAATGCAAACATACTTTCAGTTTGATTTCATCATCAAACAGATGGCATTGCAACAGAGAGGCAACTTTCAGAAAATGCAGAGAAAATTCTTGAATGTAGTTCTCTAAGCAATCAATGGAAGTCTCTAAAGGACTCTAAAAATAATAAAACTTCATTAAACAAACTGTGGAATAAATGTTAGAAAAATTTAAATGCTACACTAAAACTATAAAAATAATGTTAGTAAATTTACTACACTATTTTATGTCTGCAAAATCATTTGTATTTTAAGCTTTATAGGTACAACTTTTAAACAGAAAATAAACCTTTTTAATTACAAGTGTGCTCATTTAGGGTAAGCTCTAATTTAAAGAGGAATTTCTCATGAATTTATAGAAAATTAGTTTATTGAAGCTGTCAGAAAAAAAAAGTATCTGACAGTTTTTAGAAATTTTATTCATTTAAAAAAAAAACCCTTTAGTTCAGAAATTGTATGTGGATGAGTAATGAAGAAAAATGTTTTAGATGCATATTTGTGAACAATTTCTGGAAATGAAAGCTAGAAATAAGCATAAGCATTAGCTAAAAATTTGTTGGTACTCATGACACTAATTGTTGATGACTTTGAAAGTTTGTCCAAATAAATTAAGTACTCACACTGAAAAATTATCAAAATTAGAAGTTTAGAAAGATCAAAATGCTTCTAAAAGTTATTCTCATTGAGGTGCTAAATAAAAAATATTTCAGATTTTGGCGATGAAACATTATATTAATTGAAAAATAAAACATAGATTGCAACACAAATAAGATAGAAACACTATAAAAACAGTAATAAGATAACACTAACTTCCATAGCTTTCAACTCATCATCATCTAAATATAGACAGCTGGACTCTAAATGTGTTATGATGTTGCCCAAGAGAACTTGTAAATCCATTTGGGTTGATATTTCCTGGTAAAAAAATAACCCATTTTACAAAAATTACTCCTAAGCTTTCTAAAAAATTATGTTTCAAATATTTTCAATAATAAGAACAGTTGAGATATAATCAAAAAAACTGATTCCCAATCAAAGGAGATAATAATGCTGCAAACAATATAATGTTAATAATGAATAATGTTGCAAATAAGAAAAAAACTCTTTACTTGTAACATGAATTTTGCGATTCAAATAGTATTTAATTTCAAGTTACAGTTATAGGTGTCAATAGATTTATAGGTGCTCTGTGGGATTTGGGGTTGCATGCAACAACTTAGTTTTGCTTCAATATTAAAATTAAAAAATGTAAATATAATTCATGAAAAGATAGACAAGTTTTTCATAAAAAATAAAAGTAAAGCAAGTTGCATAAAAAAAATTTCATAAAAAAAAGCATTTAAAAAGTTTAGCTTTTTTAAAGTTTCATTTCTTGAAAGCTAGTCATTCAATTTAACCAAAATTTTGGATTTTACTGTTTAATGTCTCATTTTCTTTTTAACAAAATTATATTTTGTCAAAAAATCAAATAAAATTTTTATAAATCAGTATTTTTTTATCAAATAAAATTGATAAAAAAAAAAAGCACAGAAGCTTCTTAAAAATTATGTTTCAAATATTAATAATAATAAAAACAGTTGAGATATAATCAAAAAAAACTTATTCCTACTCAAAGGAGATAATAATGTTGGAAACATATATTAAAAAAAAAAAAAACATTTTAGTTTAACATTAAGTAGAATTAAAAAAACAGCTTATAATTATAAAATTTACTTTTTGTGATTCAAGCAATATTTAATTTTACATTACATTTATAGGTGCCAACTCTATGGGATTTGAAGTTGTAAACAACTTATTTTTGCTTCAACATCAAAATTAGCACCTGTAGTTGTCGTATGCCATTAAGGAATGAAGGTGTGCTCCTTCCTGTTTTCCAGTAACATTAAGTGGAATTAAAAAAACAACTTTAAAAAAATTATAAAATTTACTTTTTGTGATTCAAACAATATTTAATTTTACATTGCATTTATAGGTGCCAACTCTATGGGATTTGAAGTTGTATACAACTTATTTTCGCTTCAATATCAAAATTAGCACCTGTTGTTGTCGTATGCCATTAAGGCATGAGAGTGAGCTCCTTCTTGTTTTCCAGTGATGCCATCTATGGCTAAGAATTCGACTTCTGCCACATGCATACACCACAGCACGTTTTTACGGGGAAGACTAGTTCACACATCATCCATCTATCCGCTGATCATAATTTTAATTTTGCCCTGAACAGGTCAATCTTTGATCTAGTACCCCCGGAGGAATTGATTTGTTATGGGAACTTGGAAGACTTTGTGATCCCGACAGATTTAGTGTGCACCAGTTACCATTTCGTACACAGGGAGTCTTTGGCCGGCGGAGATCAAAATCACAACCTCTTGGGCATGGTGTCATTGCCCTACCAACCAGGCTATCCCAACCCATTAGTACATGTAAATATAGTTAATAAAAGGATTATCAAGTTTTGCCATAAAAAATTTCTTCATGAAAAAAAGCATCTAAAAAGTTTAGTTTTTTTTTAGTTTCATTTCTTAGAATTTAGTCAATTAATTTCACCAAAATTTTGGATTTTGCTGTTTTATATTGCATACACTTTTCAAAAAAAATTTTTGTGTATAATTTTTTCTTCTTCTTTTTTTTTTTGTAAATAAGCTTCATAAATTTATGCAAAATATTTTTTGCACTAATTTAAAAAACTCATTTAGCTCTAGAAAGATGACATAGTCAAAAATAGAAAATAACATTGAGAGTTCCAGCTAATGAGTGGTTTACTACTGATTGTATATAATTGTACATATTAACTCATAATGTTTACAATAAAATATAAAGCAATAAGATAAAATAGACAAACTTTGAAGAAAAAAAAAATTGAATCAAATGTACTAACTTCAGTAGATATAGATGACTCAGGTTCTGTAGGACTTAGAAGTTGACCTTCAGACTCCTTTAATTTCTTTAATGCTATGGACTTCATTTCATATCGTTGAGTACTATTTAATTTACAGCTGATTCTAACCAGTGCTTGTATGAACATGAAGTTGTAGAGAACTTGAACTATGCACTTAAAATATGCTAAAAAAGATTGAACTCTTTAAAAAAATACTGCTTTTGATAAAGAGGTAATTTTAGTAAGAATATTTGCTTAATTATGATTTCAAACATCAGTATGATCTACCTAAATTACTGTTCAGTTAAAAAAAAGCATTTTCCTATAATATATATATATACATTGACATTGTCAAAAAAAGTAACTGACAACTGATGAAGATTTTATTACCTTTAGATTGTAAAAGCTATAAAAAAAATTAGCCAAATTCCCAAACACTGCATGTAGATGGATATAAAAGAATAACAATGTTCATCGTTTCATAGCATATATGATTGGCTGACAGAATAGAACATTATTCTACTAAGTTCAAATTTAAAATGTCATAATCTGTTTGTTTCTACACAGTTTAAGACTTATTCTTTAAAATTTTTCGGGGGTCTTCAAATTCTGTGTTAATCTGCTTTCTTATCAAAACAAACTATGTTCTTTCAATGCATTCTATTGAAAGTAGAGAAAAAAACATCAGAAATAATCTTGTCGTAAAATAGATTGAAATATCAGAATCTTCAAGTTTGGAGTAATGCGGTTATAACTTGGGTCTGAGCATTACTAAAAAAGGAAGAGGAGTTAATTTAATTTTTCATGTTATAAAAATGAAAGAAAAATCCTAGCAGTATATATGATGTAGCCCAGGGGTTTCCAACTAACATGAGGACGGGGGCTGCAATTAAAATACCAGTCAAATGGCGAGCTGCAACTTTTATCAAAATTTTATATAGGACTCTTTTATGTTTCAAGGAACATTAAATATTACAGTCAGGTTTTTATTAAGTTGTACAAAACAAACATATTGAATTACAAATCAAAATAAGAAGTAAATTTTTAAGCAACACACAGGATTAATTTTGCATTTGAATAAATATTTTCTTGGATTTAAAACTTGAGAAATAAATTTTTTTGCACTGTTGGTATGTTAAATTTCAAAGAAACGAAGAAATTAGGTTTCTTTAAACGAAAGAAAAGTATTTTAAACTCATATAGATTTTTTAAGAAAATTGTTCACAAAAAATGACAATTAATATATTTTAGTTCACGGGCCGCCATTTGGTAACCACTGATGTAGACTAATTGAATAATCTGGCTCAATACAAACAGCAGCCTTCATTTTGCAATGTGCCAGGCTAATGAAAAATCTCCAGTGTTTTATAATCAGCCTGTCATTTTTTATGCTTATTGCAGTGAACCAACATTTCTTTAATCTAATTAAATAATATTATTGATTACTGAATAATTTTATGCATTTATTTATTTCAGACAATTTACAATAGGCCCAGTGCCTATTATAGTAAAGTCTTATTTCAAATAGCCTTACTAAAGGTTTATTGCAATCACCCTAAGCAAAAAGTCTTATTACAGATATATCAGTCAAGTCATTCTTTGCACCTTTCCTAATCTGCTGAAAGAGACATATAGTTATAATAAGACTAAAAAGAATGAAGCAAATTAGAAAATACTGAAAACTTTTTAAATTAGTCTGGTGTTTATTGTTAAATGCCAGTAACATTTGTAAAGACTCAGGTTTTCCAATAAGTGCACAGTGAGTACATAAAAAAAAAATACAAATGATTACCTTTGTCAAAATTCATTGGTAAACTAAGAACAATTTGCAATAGTAAAGCAATTGGATCTCTAAGCAAAAGAGGCACTTCCGTCTGAAAACACGTCAACCTGAAAAAAATATTTAAAAATGAAACTCTTAAATTTCATGCAGATAAAAATTTAAATAATGCTTGGTAATTTATTTATTTTAGATAAGTTTATACAGAAAACTTTAAATATAGAGTAATTAAAAAAAAATGCCTAAGGCCACACATTTGGCCTTCAGATTTTTGTTTCTCCTTACATTTCTTGAGCAATAATCAAGTTTCATTTACGAAATCACCAATCATCTTCCACTGGTTGTATATATTGAACATTCAAACTCAACTCCAGAGACTTTAAGAGTAATAGGTTTTGAGTTAAACCTGTTAATTTATTAAGTTACAAACATCTTTTGCTATTTTATAATCTCCCTGTAATATATATCAAGTTTGGCATTCTATGTGGTAAAAACCTGTTTATTCGAAGACAATAGAAGAAACTGGAGGAGGGGGGGAATGAAAGAAACTAGACAAAATGGAGGAAAAAAATCAATACAATTGTTTGGCAAGTATTTTAAGAATTGCTGAAATTTAATAAATAAAATTTCATATGAAACCATGCAAAGAAGATAAAAATTACATATACAAAATTACATAATTATAAAAAAGGTTTTACTATACTCATTGACATAAAATATTAAAGGATATTTATTCTAATTTTTCCAGAAATTCATCAAATTTATTTTTCTTTTTAATTGTTACTTTTTAGTTTCATATTTCAAAATGATATAATTCATAACTTTGAAATTAATCCTTTTAATTAAACTGGATTGTAATTATAAGATACATAAAAAATTATTTTAATATCTGACTTTTTTTCCCTGTTTTTTTTAAAAGATTTTCTTCTACATGGGTCGAAAAAAGCCTATTTCTTCAGGAGCATTTTTTTCTATGGTTTTTACTGTGATTTTTTTCACCATGGAAGAAACTTGCCATATATGATATATTAAAATTATGAATAAAAATAAACAAATATTGCTTACGAATAATGATCTGATGCCATTTGACCAGTTAAACCATACCACACTTTCATTGCATAATCCATTCCTTGACTTTTGTCTATGGTTTGTGCAAGAAGACTGGAGTGCAGAGACAGTACATTGAAGAGTGGTACTACATGCAAAAGAACATGTTTAACTTAAAATATATCAATAAAATTACAAATAAACTTTTTTTAGGCTGTTATTACAAATTACCAATTAAATTAATTAAAGTAATTACAAACAACTTTTCGAAAATAGGCACAAAAATTTAAATCGACATCATTATGCAATTTCAGTTTTATTTTATTATATAACCAGTATTAAAATATCTGAACAAATTCTTCTATCAATGTTCAACTTCAATTTTGAACCCGATCCAGAAAACAATGGAGCTACTGTATAAAGCATTAGGAGAAATCTGTCGTAGTGAAGGACACTTTTTAGATGGAACTAACCCCCATTCGTGCTACATGGAGAGGAAAACCATGAATACCCCTCACAGTTAGTCTGACAGTAAGGGTATTCTAACCCATGACCACTGAGGATACTGAGGAGCTGGAAGCAGAATTCGAATCGACCAGACGGAGCTGGGAGTGAACCTGGGTCACCTTATTGGGAGGAAAGTACTCTATTCCCTGAGCCACTGCGGCTCATATAATTTTAATTAATATTTCTAAACATACAATTTGTTTAACACAATTTACAATTTCAGTTACAAAAATAAATTAAAATAAAATGGCATTATGCCCTTTAGCAGTCACATCCTGCAAAAGTTCAATTTGACCTGCAGTCCATCTTCATATAGTAACCAATTTCAAACAAGACAGAAACATATTTTCTTGAAAGGTCCAGGAGAATTAAACTCATTTAAATAGTGAAGTTTTTGCAGCTTCCTCTGAAAACGCAACAGATTAGTAGCTATGTTTGAAAAATACCATTAAATAAATTTCAAAATAACAAACTTTAAAAAAAAAGTCAGTCTATTTTTTCAAATAGGCATCAAAATAGCTGCCCGAATATATCAAAATTGTAGCCAAAGACCAAATTTTTTAGTCTAAATTTTATGTACAGTAAGAACATGGGGTGGAAACATACACATTTAATTACCATTTATTTTGAGCATATCAATTACATTTTATAGGTATTTGCAATCACGTAATTTTGAAAACAGAAAATATATAGCTGGATATGTGTAAAAAAAAAACATATTTTAAAGCCACTACTGATAGAAGAAAAAAGAACGAATGATGAAATTAACAAATAAAATTAAACCTCAAAGAGGAAGAATTAAAAGCACTTTATTAAATCATTTAAATCAAAAATAAAATTTTTGGTTTTAAGGTGAAAATAATGTATCATGACATGATCTGGGAAAAGAGAAGAAAAGAAAAAGGAAATATTTTCCAGACTTATTTTCCAGATATTGAAAAAACTTAGAAAACTTAGAAAAACGAGAAAAAAAGGTTGCATAATAGTTGCCTTTGGGTGAAAATAGTTATATTTTCAGCCCCTTTTTTGCAAAAAAGAAATCTCTTCTGGCTCAAAATAGTAGCAACAATTGGCACTTTTGTTGTATGTGCTAACCTATTAACCAAAGCTCATAATATTTCAACAAAAAAAAAATTACAAATTTCAGTTAGTGTTATTTTTAAAGAGAAATTTTGCAGATTCAGTAATTTAATATGATGATAGCCTTTCAATCTGGGTAAAAAAATAAAGAATTTACAAAAATGCCTTATGAAGTTAAAGTTTCAAATACACAAAGATATCATAATTACATATATATTATTTATTGGCAGTAAAAAATTGTGATCAACAATATTAATCTCACCAAAACAAGATTTTTTCTTCCCCATCTCCATTTTTCGTTTCTGGATAAGTTCAACTTCTAAATTAGTTCTGAAATAAAAATAATAAAATGTTTTTTTAAAAGATTGCTTCTGTTAAAACTATGCAATAAAATACAGTCGAACTCGTTTATAACGAGCACAAAGGGACCGTAACATGTAC
Source organism: Parasteatoda tepidariorum (assembly GCF_043381705.1). Taxonomy (NCBI): domain Eukaryota; kingdom Metazoa; phylum Arthropoda; class Arachnida; order Araneae; family Theridiidae; genus Parasteatoda; species Parasteatoda tepidariorum. Next base: position 66,820,194 of record NC_092213.1, read on the forward strand.
TCGTTATAAACGGGTCCTTAAGGCAGACGTGCAACCAGAAGAGGGGGGGGGGCTTGGGACGTCAAATGATTGAGTTGACTTAAAATTTAATTAATACTTACTTAAGTACATTAATTAATTTAATTAAATATTTATCTTAATTTAGTGACAACTAACCCCTCCCCCCAAACCAGCAAAATATTTCTAGTTGCGCTGCAGTCTTAAAGGAAAGGAAATATAAACGGAAAGAAAAATAAAGGAAAAGATTCTTACCAAAACATTTATTTTTTTCATTAATCTACGTATTTAAAATAGTTTGTCAGCTTACTTTTAACTCGCGCATTTCATATCATTTTGAAAAAAAGATAAGACAGAAAGACTAGAAAGATGAGAAAAAAGATTGCCAGACAGAAAAATATTGCTCGCTAAAACCGGGTCTTGCTCGTTAAAAGCGACTTCTGTTCCATAGACTTAACATTGATCCAACCAAATATTCTCGTTTCCCTCGTTAAATCCGAGATCGTTATAAACAAGTTCGACTGTATATTAAATTTTCTTATGGTACTCAAACACATTTTACAGATCAATTACAGCAAGTCATCACATTCTTATATAGAATAAAAAGAGTTCATTTTCATAACTCTAAAGCCATTAGCATTTTTCTTAAATCTCAATTAGACAGAAATTAATGATACTAAAAATAAATAAATTTAAAAAAAAAAAACTAATTACCAATAGGCTGGCATACTAAGGGTACTTTCTGAGATATTTTATCTAATATCTCAAAAAGTCTCTTGTTACTTTCTCTATTTTTAAATGTGATAACTTAAAGTTGGTCTGATTTTCTTAAAATTCTGCATAAAGGTTTCTACAGTCAAATTTATTCGTGGCCGCTTTTTTAAATGCTTGTTGATAATAGCAATAGATTATTTAAAGGTTAATAAGTATAATGCATGGCCTATTCTCTAAGTTCATTATTTACAATCATAATAGCAAGCAAAGCTCAAAATTAATAATTTGTAAAAAATTTTAAAAAAATATTCACTCTAAAAAAGGTTTTGACCGATTTTCACCTTTTACAATTAGACTTCTTTTCTTAACACATTGCATGAGGGCAACTTTTCCAAAAAATGTATTACAGCTGTTATAAATTAAAGTTCTCAAAATGTGGTAGGCAATATAGCTACACTAAAGCTACAACTTCCATTTAAAAAAAAAAATTACTATGGGCGATTATAGTACTGATCACACATAATTGAACTATTTATGTATGTTGTCAAAACAAATGGTTAATTTCTTTGAAAAACAGAGCAGAAACGAAGCAGTTTCGCCATCACTTTTTAAACATTTGTATGGATCGCAGAATTTTCAAAAACGTATCTTAATGTGACCTGTTTGCATTGTGTTACAGTTTTAATGTAATAGCACAGTATTTTGGTTCACAATGCATACAAAAATCAAAATTTACACCCCGAAGAACAAGTAAATTAGCTTTGATTACAAACCTTACAATTGAGCACACAAATAAGAAGAGACTGCTGGAATTAGGGGAGGCTGGTGACCGATAAACAGGTAAGGTGGCATTTGTTACGTCTTCCATAATGCCACCCATGTATTTCTTTAGAAGAGTTAAATCTTCCTGTTAACAAAAACATTTATTAGATATATATTATCTACTACATTATTCTTTGTCATAAAACGAAAATGCCATTATTTACAGATTTACATGAAATTTTATAATTGAAAGGTTTGGGGCAATATAAAAACAAGCAATTTTTTATATTATTTGAGGAGAGCATTTTTAATGAAAAACAGCACTCTTTCCATGTAGGTAAAATTATGTTTCTAAACATTGTGTTGTTAACAAGGGAAATTCTGGAATCTTAAAAAGTATCTGAAAACAAAACTTAGGTATAGTTTAATGCAAAAATGCCATCTTAAGACAAATTGTGAACTATTGTCCCAACCCCTTTAATTATTTCACAAAATATTAATCTTAAAATAATTTTAGGAAATTTTCAGTGTATAATGAAAAACATTTAACTAATATTAAGTAACAAACAAATTTGCAGATTTCGAAATTATCTTCTTTGCTTTACATATTAAAAATAAAACATAACTTTTAACATTATGTTTTTATAGCTGAAAAATGTATTTTGCTCATGTTAAATTTTTTTTATAAATTTATATTATGTAAATAAAATAAATTCATCATCTCTAATCTTTCACTCTTAAAATTATGAGTCATTTTCAAACACAAAATCGGAACAGAATGGGAAAACTATTAAATGATAAGTTATAAACTGGAACATATAAAAAATTGATTTAAATTTAAATAAAAACCTTTATTTTTTCTGCACATAAATTTAAATCATAAAGTACAGTGTTAGATAATTTGGTAATAAATAATTTAAAGAATTGCTGTTTTCTTACAGCCTGTACAGAAAAAATCTATAATTACAAAATTTTAAAATAAATTTACATACTTTGTAAAAGAAAAAAATATCATTCAGTTTGAAAGTGTTTAGATTGAATTAACATTCAATTTATTACAAAATTTAACGTAAACATTATAAGTTAACATTAAAAACTAACTTAAGTTCATTATAAAATGCCTTGATTTAAAACATGAAATGTTCCGAATTAACCCTACTTTTGCAACTGGCATAAAGAAAATGATCAAGTTTCATGAATAACAAATTCTTACACTTGAAGATTATATAATTAAAATATATATGCAACGGTATACTACATATTAATAATGATTTTAAATTTATAGAAATTTGGAAAACAAAACAACAAAATTGCAAAAATCAGAAAAACGGATGTATACTGATAAAATTTCATCTAGCAAAAAACAGGAAGCAAGCAAAATAAATTTTGAAAAATAAATAATAGCTCAATAAGGAATTGCATTTTAAAATATGAATTGCATTATACAAAATGTTAAAAATACATAAAGAATATTTAAAAGAAATATACAGAAACCTAATCTGCAATGGAAGTAAATATAACCAAATTATCAAATACAGTTAGAAAAGAATCTAAAGTATCTAACTAATCTAACTTAATATATACTTAAAAACAAAAACCATCTAAAGCCTCTTTATTTTTATACAAATTATGCATTTTATACTTACTTTCGTGAGAGTCTAAGCATTAAAAAAGCACACAAATATCATGCATTATGAATTATAAGACAATTATGAGTTAAATAAGCTAAAAATTTAAGATATTACAAATTATATAGGTTATTCTTTATAAAGCAAAAGTAAAGATTTATAAATTTTAACAAAAAGAAAACATTATGATGGTAAAAGGTTACTAATCTTCTGAACATTTTTAATAAGGTAAAATAGTGCTCTAACTATAAAAAAGGAACCCTATTTTTTAACTTTCTTTATTATACGTTTGATTTGATGATAAAATTAAAAATAGAACAAAATTCGCAACATTCAACATATTGGACAGATTGCCAACAGAAAATACTAAAGCTATTTTTGTACTGAATAAAAATTAGAGAAAACTTCAATTTGATTTAAAATGGCATAGAAATTTATAAAAGGTTGAAACATAATAAAAACTATAAAATTTATTTTTGATAATGTGATTATTATTATTTTTTATAACAGAGGTCACTCAATTTACATGAGTATCACTGTGACACATGTAAACATAATGTGTATAAATTTTAGCACAGGTTTAAGCAAATCAGAAATAATTTTGAATTTAATGATTGAATTTTTAATGATCAAATTATTTCTCCAAAGTTAAAGGATAGTTTAATTATTAAATTTTTTAATTATTAAAATATTTGTTCAATCCACAAATGTTACAAAATCAACAAAAGCTTACTTCTTGTAAATTTAAAAAAAAAATTTCTAAAAAAATTATCTTAATATCTCTATAGCTTATAAATGAGCTGTTTTCAAATGCCTAATGACTATTCGTACATTAATTAATTGCAATATATGAGGTTTACTATGAACATTATTATCTTATTTTTTTTACATTTTTAGCAATGGATATAGAAATATGCAATAAAATTTGCTATTTGCAAAACAAGCTTTTTCACTATGCAAACAATTTATTTTTAAAAATTTGTTTAATTAAACAAAATGATTCCATAAAACATTTTTAAAATCCAGGTAGAATAGTTTTAAAAAAGATAACACACAATTGGAAAAAAAAATTAATATGATTGAATTCTCTAAATGCTTACTTAATGAGATAAATTAAATTTTTATCTCATTAAGTAATCAGAGTAATTTAAATTTATTTCATGTAAAATAAAATAAGGGGAAAAAAGAGTTGGCTAAATTATCTATAAGTAATTAAATAAAGTTTTTATACTTAAATTAACAAACCCAATTTCAGATACTTACTTTCCTTAATAGAAACTAAAACAAGTCAAGCAATGTCATATGAATTTTTATTAATAAAATGCCTTTTTTTGTATAGCATCATTAACCATAGTATAATTATAACATTAAAAAGCACAATAAAGGAATGAAAAAAAGGGAGCACTAGAAGCCTATACTAATAATTCAAAAAAATTTTGAACTAAATAAATTATACAAAACTAATATTTACTTTTGATTTAAAAAGCATTAAAATAAATACTTCGAAAGCATTAAGTTTGATATTTGATTTGATTCAATGGTTTTTGTTTAATTAATATAAATAAATTCACTTGTTTTACATTTCGTTTTCTTATTTTGTTAATATACATTAGAAGTATATGCATTAAATTATAATCTTTAGATTGGTATTAACCATTTTCTTTTATAAATTAAATTTTTTTTTTTTAATTCCCCTTTTCTCTCATTACAATAGTCTTATTCACCTGATCGATAGAAAACAAAATCTATTTTGAGAAAAGATTGACTGTGGGGTGAGAAAAGCAAAGTGAAAAATAAATAAGCATTCAAGCAGTCACATGAGATTAAATCACGTGAATATAAATCATAATGTGTAACTTTTAGATTAAGTAAATACGAAAATCGATGTTTGATATTCAAACCATGCGAATAAGAATCGCGATATTAGCGGATTCTGGAACAGTTCAAAAGTGCGAAAATCTGTCAAGCCAGAAGAATCAAATTGAATTTCTGCCCATTGAAAGAAGAATAATGTGTATGTAAATTCTCATTAATGGGCATCAGCGAATGTTTAAAAATTTGAATTTAAATTGCAGAATCCCATAAAAATTTCGTCAGATTATAAGTTTTTGATTAGCAAAAGTTCGAGCACCAATGGTCTTGAGAAACACGTAATTCCGCAATATTCCCCGAAAAATCATATGTCCTGCTCCTAATATTTAGATTGACCTGGAAGGATAATACAGAAAATCCGGAATTCCGGGGTACCCCCAGAGTACAATCACTCTGATATCAAAAATATATCGATACAATCAAGAAAACATTCTTTTCCTTTCCAACAGCAAACATAATTGAATGACTATAAGGAAAAACAATTTTAAACAATATTAAGATGTATACAAATGAAAATGAAGATTTATGTTCATTTCTGCAAATAAATTAATAATAACTTTTCCAAAAAATTTTGATTATTTTTTTATTATTTTTATGTAATTAAAAATAATTTATTACTTTAGATTATTTTGAAAAAATATTTTGATTATTTTTATGTTATCAAAAAAATTTCTAATATTTCCCCCCCACATGTTTGCACTATATGAATAACAATATAATGCTTCTGAGTGTTTTAAATATTGCAGTCAGTGAGTAAACCAAAAATTAAATAGAATATATACAAATAACTAATACAATCATTTAAAAAAATTATAATACTTTCTTGAAAACTTAAAAATTGCATAGTAATACTAACAATATAAAGAGGAATATGCATCCACTTAAAAAAAATTGATCCATTCAAACAAATGAAAATTTAAGAATTACTTCCATATCATTGAACCATAAAGAGTTATCCATTAAAATAAATATAATTCCTATTTATTTCGTGTTTCTTAAAGTCAGCTATCTTGAATGTAATCTGATAATAATGGAAATGTGAGAAAAAATTCAATAATTTTAACAAAATTATTTAGTGATTTATGAAATGTTAACATAATAAATAGTTTTAACATAAAAAAGACCATTAATATAGAATTTTTATGAGAATTGTTCAACTCAGTAAAAAAAAAGTAAAATATTCCAGCAACCGCCTACTGTGAAAAAGGGGGTTAAAGAGTTTAAAGCTACACAATTTCATGACCAAATGGAATAATCAAGGTACAGTAAACCTCCATAACACCTCCTCGTAACTTTTTTACTTGCCAGATAAGCTGGTAAACATAGATTTGAAGCTGGGTGGTCTTCAAGCGGCCATTGAGGATTGAACACCAGTGCTCCAGAATGACAGCTCAGTGCTTTTAACCATTGAAAAAAATTTCTCTTAATATTCTGCTTCAACTTTTAAGATAGCAAATTTTTAGATCTCAAAAATTTTAAATGCATGCATTTTCCTCTTTAGCATGGTGCAGAAAAATCTTACCTTGCCCTGTAAAAGTGACTGAGGATAAAGAATGTTAAGGTTATCTACAAACATGGCAGAAAACTTGTCTTGCATATTAGAACAAAGTTTTTCGAATCGGTATTTATACCTTTGAAATGTCCATTGTAACTTATGGACAACACCATCAACTTGTTTTGGGGTCAATTTCCCATGAAAGAAGAGCGAGTTTTTCTGCAATGATCAGCAGTTGAAGCAAAAAGAGATGTCTTTGAATCACATACTTTTGTATGCGGGTGAAGAAAATTTGTTAACACTCATAACATACAGGGTATAACTCTTTTTTTAAATTTCTTTTTAAGATTAGTGTAGGTAGTGCAAAAAATGCCTAACATAAAAAGCTTTTGAATGAAATTAAGGTAATTTAAATACAAGGTAAAAGTTTAATTATATAAAAAAATTAATAAAAAAATATTATAGGAAAAATATTTTTTCAGGCAGCAAAACAAAACACACTTTTCTTAATATTTTAAAAGCCTTATCAATTATCTATGAGATTTTATAAGAAGTAAATTTTAAAGCGTCTTGAAATTCTTTGATTATAATATTAATTTGACAAAACCTACTTTATAGAATTAAAAAAAATGGAAAATATACAAACATTGAATATATGGCACATTTTTCTTGGCTGGGAGGATTTACAAAAACCTTACTATTAACATTATCAACAAAAAAAAAAAAATTTCCACTAAAGGGATATTTGCGGAAAACATGGTTTCTGAATAAATTTTGGGCCAGATAATATTTTTACTGTAATGTATTTCCTGTCAGGCAATGTATTGTATTATATAATGTATGTATGTATTTCCCTGTAATATACTTTTTTCAGTAAAATAATTTTTCTGTAATGTAAATTTTTGAAGATCATAATATTAAGAATTAACAGTCATATCACTAAATACATGTTTGAAAAAAAAGAGAGAGTAAAAATAATTTAATGTAAATTGTATGCTCCCAATGACATAGTCAACTAAGTGGAAAATTCATATATTTTTGTACAGTTGAAACCAAATAAAGAATGAATTACAATTTTTATTTATTACCAACATTTGCTTACTATGGCTTTTAATCACTCATATGTAACATATAGTCTAAACTATTCAGAAGTTAAATATTAAGAAGTTTAACCATAACTTTTGTTGAATGCATGCCCAGTTACAATAAAAACATCAATTATTTTTTGTAGATTTTAGACCGTAAAAAATTTATTAAATAAAAACTGCAGATCACAGGCACTCTTCACATTTTCTGACTAGATTGTTTCATAACTTTAAAAGATGAAAAAAAAGCCTATTGGAATGCTTAATATATTAAGGCAACAATAAATTAATAAAGTTTTTGATTCAATTTATTTGCTAAATCATTCATTTAATTTATTATCTTTAATATAAAAAAAGAGTTTACCCTGTATTTGAAATGGTGTAAAGCATCCAAAGAAAAAATAAATGAGACCACTAATTTTTGCATGCCACACTTATTATCTACCAAACAACTGATTTGAAGGCTACAATACACATGCTAAGATGACATGCATAACAAAAATCAATTTTTAACAAATTAATTTGCTTGATTTTTTCTGTCCTGCCGATTAATTTTGTGTTTCAAACAAAATTAATCGATTCCGCAATTATTTAAATGAATCAATGTTTCCCAATTTTCAGAATAAAAAAAATACCACGGAAAAATTAGCAAATAACTAAATATAAATAGGACACGGTGTTGTAATTTAAAAACGGAAACAATAAAATAAGTTTTCTAAAAATACAAACTCATTGATTAAGTTTAACCTTTTAAAGTTATGCTTAATAAAGTTTTAAATAAAAAAGAGAGAACAGAGGAAAAAAAATTCCTCAATATTGAAGGATTTATTTTTTCGTTTTACTTTAGTTGTGTTTTACATTAAAATATACTATAAAAATCTCTTTCTCTGCTGATTGCAGGGTGTTTCTAGGTTTATTAAAAGTCTCTGTGTTTTTTTAAATGTTTAAGTCTTATGTTTGTTCAATACACTTAAAAAAAATCCATTTTTCTGATTATTGCTAAAATCATTCACAAAAACGGAGAAAAATCATATTGATCACAAAAATTATTTCAATGCTAATAAACAAAAACATATGAATCCAAACATAACAGACTATATCTATTAAACAAAGTTAAATCAATCAGAAATGATAAACAAACTTACATCTGACAAGGGAGAGGCTAAAAACTCAGACACTTCAGAAACTAATTCACTCCATGTTGAACCGGGACATTGTATAATAGCAACTCTTTTATCGAAGTTAGGCCTCAGGGGTATGACGGAATTTGCAAGCTGTCGACACAGGGGGCAGTAATATTCACCTTGGTCAACAGCTAAGTTTTGTAAGCGTGATGATAACTGATTTTGACTCTGTAATGAGAAGAAAAAAAATTCAAAAACCATGTAATTAAATGCTAATAGTAGCTTTGAATGAAAACTCTGCTAGGACTGTTGGAAGAACTACTATTTTTTTTTAACAAATTTAATTACACATTTAAACAAATCTATTTTTTCTTTAAATTATAGATAGATAATAAAAATTTAAAAAAAATAATGCACTTATGACTAGCCCTTGAAGTATTGAGTAAGATGTACTAAAATTTCTCTACTAATCAAAAGGACAAGAGAAAAACGGGTTTTTGATTACAGGAAAATCAAAAACTTTAAATTAGGATAAAGCTTTACTTGTTTGTTTCTGCATGTAAATGAACTCATCACACATTGAATAAAATATGGATTCTTTTTTTTTAAAGAATATACATAATAATTAAAAGTTTTTTTTTAATCAAAAGGGTGTAATAACCAATCCTCCTTGTATGAAACTCCTAAGAAAATTTTACCGAAATTTCCTTGCTACAGATTATCAAAATAATACGGCAAAAATGTGCTTTTCTGCCAGTAGTTTAAGATTTGTGAAAAGCCGGGATAACACTTAGGAGCTAACATAATCATGATAGTGGTCTAGAGATTTTCATACTACTGTATCCAGTGGTACTCTGAAAAGTATCATCACAATACAACAACGTCTATTGAAAAGTATTTAAACGTTAAAATTTGGGGTTATAGCCAATTTATTAAAGTAGTGTATTTGAATGATTACATTCAATAATTATCTGGTTCACAGTGATTATGAATAAGCCAATCCCATCTGATCATCAATGTATGAATAACAAAAAATAACTTTCTAAAGAAATCACATGCTAAGAAGATTAATTACTTTATTGCCACTTAATATATTCTCTGCACTAATCAATTAGTATATTTAAAGTTAGGTCCCAAAAATATTGAATCTTAAAAGTGAAAATTTGATCTTTAAATGAAAAGTTATCCAGGGAGTTTATTTTGCATACTACACATTTATAATTTACATGCTGTTACATTTTTAAAGAAATTGGATAAAAACTAAAGAAGTTGTAGAACTCACAATAATAAAAACACCAGTTTAATATTATTCCATCTATCAACATTACAGTAATACAGTAAACGAGCATTTATAGCAGTTATCTATCATGCCATGCACACCTGTGCAATAAACATAATATTTTTATCATTTATTAAAATTTCAGCTTAAACTTTTAAAGAAATTTTCCTAAATGTGCATAATTGTTAAATTATGATATATATATATATATCATAATTTAACATATTACATATATTAACATAATTTAACATATATATATNGAATGACCCATATATATATATATATATATATATATATATATATTTTGACGATTTTGGAATGTAAAGAAACATTGAAGCAAATATGATTGTTATTTTGTATCTGGAATGCAACTTGGTAACAGTACAGTGCAACACAACTACTTAAAAATCAATTTTACTTTGAATAAACAGTCCTACATCACATAAAAATCTATCAAACACAATAAATTTCTAATTCTAAAATGCTGTAATAATAATAATAATAATCTAAAATAAGGATAAGTACCTTCAGAGATACCATGTAAGATTTGTGGCAGTCAATATGCAGGTAATGACCACAGGACTGCACGTGAACTCCGCCTTCCCAACCTATATTTAATGCCATTGGCCAAAATCTCTGAAAATATAAAGATTAAAAGTTAATTTATTTATCAAATAAACGGAACAATACTAGCAGGATGTGTTTTATATAAGAAAGAAATTTAAACTTACTATTTTAAGCTAAAGAAACTTAACAAAATAAAAAATTCTTTTTAAATTTAAAAATATTGAGTCAAGAGACATATGAGAGTCAAGTAAACTTTTATCTGAATATGTTTTGTGATAAGAATGTAATTTTTTCAAAAAACTAATAAAAACTTTTCAGATTAAGTATTGAAAAAAAAATTAAGAAAAATCTTCTATTTCTATTAATATTTTTTAGTGAAATCAAAACTGAAAAAATAATAGTGAAAGTAGGGGTGCAAATCATGTAGCCTAAGAGTCAAGCGGAGCACTTAAGAAGTGAATATGCATCCCCATGCCGTCAAATCAGAAATTAATTAGAAAAATTGCATACTTAACTAGCATAAAGTAAATTTTAGTTTTCCAAACAAACTAATTTTTTAAAAAAAAGACTTGATAATTACAAAATATAAAAGTAGTAATTTCAAGGTGTCAAAAGAATTATATCAGTATTTTTTTATGGAAAATATTTTAGCAAAAACATTTTGATAATAACAGTTCAAGGAGTTACTAAAAAATGAATGATAAGAGCAATTTTAATATTTTAAGAAATAAAATAAATAATTTTTTCATAACACAGAAAACTGAAATCTGTTTTAAGTTCATTTTATTAAAGAAGAAAAAGTAGAAGAAACTTCAAATGCTTATTAACCAAAATTGCGATCAAACCAAAAATTGTTAAAATTACATATCTGATTAGCATTAAGAAATTGTTAATTTTTTAAACTAATTTCAATTAATTTTAGAAAAAAAAACAAGGAAATTATGACTATTATTTCAAAATGTAAATTTAAAGTAATAAGTTCAAAATGTTGAATGAATTAAGTCTTCGAAAAATATTTTAACCAAAAAAATTTTATTTTTGATAATAATAGTTCAAGGATTTACTAAAAAAGTTAAAGGTATGATGAATTTCAGCTCTTTCAGAAATAAAATAAATTATTGGATATTTCCATGATACAAGAAAACTGAAATCTGTTATAAGTTTATTTTACTAAAGAAGAAAAAGTTTCCAAAAAAAAAAAAAAAAAATTGCACCTTTCAATATTACAATAAACAATAATTTTTTAAACAAAGAACATTTTTAAAACCATGAACATTTTAAACGTAAAACAAGAATGCACAACCTATTACTTGCAGGACAACAATGGCTTTGAAACCTTTTGATTTGATCTCCTCTTAATAAATATATATGAAAAATATATAGGAGAAAGTTACATACACATGCATAGGAACATACACACTAATATAACAAGAAAAAAAATTTCTGTGTTAAAGCCTAAAATATATCTAGAGTTAAGAAAAGTATAACATCATACAGCAGAAGATAAAGCGAATAAGCGATGAAAAAATATATATTCACAGTTTGGCGTGCATTATGGATTGTCTCAATTACAAGCCCAGGGATGTTTTCTCCAATATCTCCGCAATGAAATTAATTTTGCATCTAAGGAGGTGGAGTCAAGTGCCAACTCCGGGTGAATGAACAATACATCTATCACATTAATTAGATTAGTATTTTTGGAAACACAATTTGATTACAGAATTGTAGTGAAATTAAATTTTAGGGGTAAATGAGAATTTTTAATTTCAGAATTTTTGTTTCTTATATATCTACAAATGTTTTGTAATCAATTACTTTGAAACCCTGTACCTATATTTGTCCAGATTTATTTATATTAAATACCTTAATTTGTTTTCATTATCTATTTATCTGCACTTGTGGATAGAAAGTAACTATGAATTTACAAGTCCTACATGATAATAGTGAATAGGATACAAGCACAACCTATATTTTCAAATTACAACTTTACATTCAAAACATCGTATTTCCTAGTTTTTGAGGCCCCATTATTTATAAAAGATTGCACATCCTTGATGCAAAACTATCAATGAATATTACTCATTATTTAAACAGTCTAAAGAAAAAATTCTTCACTAAATTTTAAAATTGCCCACATCTTAATTTAAGCAAGTGTACCTAACAACTCAGGGCTCAAAATTAAGATAGTCCATTGCTTCGGAAATCATTAAAATTTGATTTGGACTACCATAAAATTAATGGCCCAAGGAATCAGCAATATAATGGGAAAATGTACAATTTTGATTGTATTTTCTCCAAAAAATATCATATTTTACTATAATTTAAGCATTACACAATTTCTGCCTTGTAATTTTTTATTCAAATTTATATTACTTTTTTTTAAAAAAAACTATGGAGACATGTAAAGGAACCAGTGAAAATGCATACAGACTGGTAATGTTTCTTAGTTACTGGTCTACCAAGTAGTGACTAAGTTCTGAATCTCTACCCCTGCAACCCACTTAAAACTAACACAATTCTGTGTAGTTGAAATGCAGACGTGCCAACCTAGCAAAATTAACATTCAGGAGTTTCCTTAACAAGAATTCAGGAGATTTCAGGAGGGATAAAAAAAGGCGCACGGTATGCAATATTTGACACTTCTAAGGAATTTTAAGTAAAAAATTTATTAAATATAAGAATGCAAGAAATTTTACACACTAATAGAGCAATAATTGTTTAAAAATATTAAATGGAAATAAAATAATTAAACACAGATTTAGCAACACAAAACTATATTAGGTAGATACTCTTTAAATAAATACCATTTCCTTAATAAAACATTATTCAAAAACCCGACACTGTAATAAAAATACACAAAAACTTTTAAAAAATAAACAAATTGAATAAGTATTTTATTTTAAAAAACCAATTCAATACTAATGTCTGTACAATAAAGAACCAATTATCCGGGATGCTCGGGACCATCGCTATCCCGGATGTCTTAATTTCCCGGTTTCCTGGATCGACAAAAAAGTGTCGTTAATCGATGTTTTATCAAACCCAAATTACAAGGAAAAAATGTAAACACATTTTAAAGTAAGAGAAAAAAGAAAAGCACTCCTAAATCTAAAAAGGAAAAAAATTGTAGAAAAATAAAATTTAAAAGAATAAAAAAATTTGCAAGTTTAGACAAGAAAAACAAGTTTAAAAAATAATTACGATTCCTAAATCAACTAATAAACAAAACCAATGATTAAATAACGCAATATATTTCATGGGGGGGGGGGCGAAAATAAAAGGAAAACCTATTAATCTAAATAAAAACAACACTTGAAAATTATCGAACCGAAACGATAGTTAAAAAACGGCACTAGCATAAATATTAAAACCTAGAACAAGGCAAGATCAACGGACTTAAAAAAAAAAAAAAACTAATGAAAAAATTTGGTAATACAAATAATTTTATTGAGTGCAAAATTTATCATGAAAAAGAAAAAAAAAACGTAGTGGAATCAGAAAAACGAAACTGCAATCTGCTTCATAAAATAATTGTATGCTTAAATTAATAAACAATTCTCCTTTTTTTTTTTTTTTATAAAAACGCGATTTTTAATTAAAGCAGGTGTGATTCCACATCAAGAAAAACTTGCGAATGATACCGCACTTCCAAAGAATCAGAATTTATTCAAAAGAAAAACATTTTATTTTTATTAATCGATGTCAAATAGATAAATATATTTTTCTCTTTCATCTTCTGTTCACTGATATGCATGTGCAATGCATTTTCCCCACCCCCTCGTAAATCAAACTAGCAAACGAAATCATCATGCCACTCCTTTGAGTTTAACGACCTAAAAGAGAATAAAGATCTAAAATCTTCAAGGTCGCGGAAGAAATGACGTTTCTCTGGGTAAACGGGGAAAAAAATTCTTCCCTTCCTCACATTTTCCTCTACTCAACTTCAAGGATTAGTCCAGTTTCCGCTTTTTTTTTCATATCGTTTTAGTTCAAAATGGCGGGAGAACCGAGCAAATTTTTTTTCCGGATTATCTGGATACCAGATAAATGGTTCTCTACTGTATGCATGAAAAAAAGAGTTGCAGACTTAGCTCTCCGCAATTAAGTCTTGCTAAAGTCATTGGTACATGATTTGTTGAAATTGATCCATACTTCCGTTTCGACTTAAGACATCCTTGAAATTTTTTTTTTTTAAATATACGAAGACTAAACGAATAATTGATATCACGTTGCTAGTTTACGAGCTTGTTGCCAACCGTGGAAAAATACGCATTAAAAACTATAAAAACAGCAAGATACAATATCAATTCCAACTATCGAGAGTACGAGTTTCCCCACTCCTGAACGGACGTCACTCGATAACGACATGTGACGTCATTGCATTCAACTCCACACGAAAGAAGAGGAAGATTTCACCCGCCCCCAGTGTAAGGGGGCGGGTGAAATAGGAGTGTTTTTAGAGGTAACGTTGAAGAGGGGGGAAAATAAAGCATGTTCAGCTACGCTTCAGGCAGATGGTAGTTTGATAAGAGGGGATGGAATTCAAGCTGAAAGAAAAACTTACCTTCGCACTCGCGGAAAAATTAGGTAATTTTGAGTTTGGCCGTCGATCGCAGTAAAATTCGGGAGTTTTTCAAATCAATTCCGGAGGGCGGGAGAATAACTCAAAATTCGGGAGACTCCCGCAAAATGCGGGAGAGTTGGCACGTCTGGAAATGAAATTAAACAACAAATTATACTTACATTATCAAAATATCTCATCAAGATATCTAATCGATTTTTAATGGAAGAAGATAAATTTTCTCCCCTTTGTAGCTCTGAAATTTCATTATCATCACAGGGTAATTTTCGATCAGGAACTTCGTGAGAATGACCAACAACTGAAAGAAAATACAAAGATATAGTATGTTTTAATTTACAAGAAATTTTAGGAAGAAAACATTAAATAAAATTTTCTAAATTGAATGTTAATTTAGTAGGACACAACCTGCAGTCAAAAAGCCAAATGCAGTTCTTGACGGGGAATCATGACTACTAGGAAAGACTTAAATAACAAGATGAAGAAATTCTATAAACATTTCTCAAATTAGATCTAATAAATTTTCAAAAGAAAAAAAAACACTACATTAAAATTACAAATTTGTGGAAGTACATAAAAAATATTTTAATTCTTTCCACATCTTGAACCTTTTTTAAATTAAAATTTTCTTTAACCAAAATATACTTAAAGCAAACATAATTCAAAAATGTATTTAAAAATTAAAAGTTTTAAAAAATGTATAAACCCTAAAAAATTTATAAATTTTTTTTTTTTTTTGCTGAAAAGGTTAAAAATTATTGTGCATTTACTTTTAAAATATTAAGTTACACAATAAGTGAGCTAGAATCAACTGATACAAAAATAAAATTCACTGAGGCACCTAAAAGCTCATTTTTATTTTAATGCTTTCTTCCAAAAGGGGTGGTGCACTTTTATGTATAACAAATATGACTTTATTTGATAAACGAAATCTTATTAACAATTATTAAAATTAAACAAAAGGGTGTATAAATGTTAATTAACATTACAGGTGATGATAAGAACAAATTAATTAAAATTCCTGTTAACATAAGACAATTAAACAACAGATAGGGTATACTTTGTACTATGTAAACTAAAGCAAAAAACAATATGAATAACAATTCGAAAAAATCCACTTATGACAAAAAACAATCCACTTATGTACAAATGAAAGTACATAAGTGGAAATACTATATTTTCAGTTCAAGGACAAGATTAATAACAGGATGGATATACTAGAGTACTAGTTTCGACACCGAGAAAGGTTCTTGTTTATAGAACTCAAACTAAAGTCCATTTATGTACTTTCATTGGTATCTTATTAATTTTTTTTTTGCTTAAGTCATTGTAAGACAAGTTTTAAAATTTAAAAAGAGTAACAATATATAAATTAAAATTTTTTTTTTTTTTTAAGTAATAATAAATTACCACTTGTGGCTTGTAAAAGCACCACCATTCCCACTGGCCTGTTTTCTTCAGAAGCAGACATCTGACCACAAATGACACATTCAAATTCTTTTCTAACATCTGGAATTGAATCAGCTTGAGCAGATGTCGACGCTTTAGCTTCTGAAAATCGGCAGAAAATAGTTAAGATAACAGAAAAAAATTTAAAATCTGATGATTTAGACACAGTTTCGAAGACAAAAGACATTTTATTTCGGATTTTAGCAGAAGGTTGTAACGAACACAACATTGTAAGCTAAGGAATAATATTTTCTAAGGCAGACAAATTATATTACAGTTCCTTAATTATTCAGCAAACCATAAGAAGTTTTCATAAATTGTTAGTTACACTAAAATGTGGCTTAACTTTACATGAACATAACTTTACAAAAACTTCTTTTAAAAAAATAATACTAAGTTAATTAATAAATTAAAGACTATTAGACACTATTCTGTAAAACAATCAATGTCTTCAATGTTATTTGGATTTTTTTGAAACAGCTTAAAAATTGTTTATAAAAAAAATAATAAAAAAAAGCCACAATTCCTAGAAAAATACTAGAGCATGAAACATGAAAAACATTTTTTATGATGTTTAACAAGATGAACGTTTAAAAACTTCAATAAAATACTTAGTGTACAAATAACGAATGAAAAATGTAAAACTAAAAAGGAAAACAAATCATTATAACAGAAAAAGTGATTTCAAAGTTCTTATATGTTTTTTTAAATATGCAATCTGTGCAGCCATGTTTAAAAGAGATACTCAGGGAAACAGATATAAAGGAATTCCTATAAAATACATAGGCAATAAATTATCTGATGTAACAGCTTTTTCACATCTTTTACAATTCAAAAGTAATTCAAATCAAAATTGAGAAAATCTAGATCGTAATCAGAAATTTTTCAAGCAAAAGCAAAATGAACAATAAGTCAGTGTAAAGATATGAAAACTAATATATTAAAAATAATAATAATTTACTAACCTGTTTCCATTGTTTTTTGCATGAAAGCTTTTTGCTTTGATGCAAATTCAGCCATAAGTTTTTGTTGGCGTTCTTTAGCTCGCCGACGCCTAGAATACAATATAAAAGTAATTATTTGTTATACAGGAACAGTATATAAGAAATAAGTTTATCAATTCTTTTAATGTGAATTTAAGAAAGATTTTTTTTAAATACCTGTTTGTAAAACAGTAGAAAGTCAAATAATTAGTTGTGGGAAAATAATTTAATTTAAAAAATAATCTGAAGGTTAAAATTTAAAACATATTTTGACATCAGTAGGTTGTATCAGAAGGTTGACATTTTGCAAATAACATGATAAAAAAATGTAAGATAAGAAAAAAAATATATGAAATAGGATAGGAATAAATAACTATTTTTGCTACAACTATAAATTACCCTTTAAAAGCTTATGCAAACTGAGACCTAACATATTAAGCTCGACACATCTTCCCTAATGTTATTCAAATTTTTTAATTCTGCCCAAACTATAGATTTTTGTAAAATCCTCAAAATAGGCATCAATTTAGAGAAAGACCTCCTTGTTTGATATAAATTCTTCACTGATTATGAAATTGCACAGGTGTGCACTCTAGTGTAGTCTTGATAAAACAGAATTTTTTCTTTGCCAAATGATGATGTTTTCTTCTGATTTCTTTTCTCAACCATTACTATGATGATGCATAATATTTCCTATTTAGCTCTTGTTTCTCCTTTTTGTAAGTGTTTGATATAGAGAATTCCATGTGCACCCCAGGACACTGTGCCAATTATCCTCTAAGCAGATTTCACGTTCTTCAGATCCGGATTATCTTTAAAACACCACAGTTCCTTTATTTCTGGAGTATAGTGAATCCATGTCTTGTCCACAGTTATGTATTAATGCAATAACTAGTTGTGATTGTGATGATAAAGCTCCATACAAGCCACCAAATCAATCACATAATTGCATTTATACATCATGCCAAGATTTTTTTCATGTCCGAATTTTTATGCAAAATTGAAAATAACATAACTTACAATGTGCTTGTGACCTCAACTATTTTGCATACTTTGATAATCTCAAAATCACCTTGTGGATTTAGTCCATTTTTAATGAGGAAGTGTCACTTTTACCGAGCGCCCTAAACAATGCGATCATCTGTGAAAGTATGGTCACAATTAAACGCATTTACCCAATTGTAAATAAACGCAAAGACAGGAGCAGATGTGAAATGAACTTTATAACAACCAGCTTTCATCTCTTTGGGCATTGAAACCCTTCCTCTAGACTTGTTGATACCCGCATGAAACTCAATTCCTTCTATTTTTCTAAATACACAAAAATTTATTTCTTCTTTCTTATTATAATAAAAAAAAAACATGACGAGCTTAATTGGAACTTTAAAAATCTAATGAGGACTAAAAACAAACCATTTTGGTCACTATGAGCATTATTTCTTTTCTTAATTTCCTGAAGACTTATTGAACAACTCTTGTGATGGTATTATAACATTTTAAATACTTCTACCAGAAAAACAGTAAATACTAAGAATCCATATTTAAATAATTTATTTCCTTAGATTTGTATCACAAAGTATAACCTACATAAAGAAAATGCCATACCTTTCTTCTTTATCCACTGAGGAGTCTGAAGTCGAAGATGAAGAGTCGTCGATTTTTTGAGGCCATAACTTTTGTCTGATCAATTGAACTGCACATAATTTATCTATTCCGGATGCAACAATGTGATCCAAAAGTCTCTCCACAAATTTGGCTCCATCTCCTATTCTAGAATCGATGTCATCTATTGTAGAACTGATAACCTCAGAAAGACTCTCTTTTACCTTGTAAGAATCGGGTCTTTCAGATAATTTTGAATGAAGCTGTAGCAGAAGAGAAACTATACTTTCATTTACACTAATAGTTCTCTTGTTGCAGAAAGGCAAGTATCTATAATAGAAAAATAAAAAATGTATTTCAAAAACTAGATAATGGACGGCAGTAAAGCAGAGTAGAGTTTTAACAGGGGAGTGCAAGTTTCTTCCACTGTGGAAAAACCATTTAGGAAGAACTGTAAGAAGGTCTTTTTTAAACAGAACTATTAGTCATTTAACAATTTGTATTTAAACAGATTATAATTACAATCTAATTTAAATAATAGTAGTTACTTGCAAGCTATATCATTATCTTTATCACTATCTATATTTATCATTGTTAAATATTAGAAAACTAAAAAGCAACAGTTGGAAAGAAATGCAAATTTAATAAATTTCCTAAATTAAAATAATTGTAAAGCTTTAATACTTTATGTACTTGAGAATAATTACAAATGCTTTAATATTTTGTGTAATTGAGAATAATTAAACCAGAATTTATAATTATATAAACTGTCATAATAACAAAATCAAATTTCATTAAACTAAATTAACAAATTCACACATACACTACTGAAATATTGAATTCCAATTTTTATTTACAAATATCTGTAATCAAATACTGTTGAGCATGAATACTCGTAACTCTTAAATATGATTTACAGTTTACAAAATTATATATAAATCATAATTAAATAGGAAAAGTAATTACTCCTTAAAAAACACTTAGAGTTAAAAACTTTTTAACATTCTGGTACTATATTAAGTTTTTGTTTAAAATTAACCTATTATTGTAATATTTATTAATAAACAATTGTATTGGTCATTTTTAGTTTAATCCATCTCATTCAGTTTCTTCCCTTTGTCCATTTTTACGTAGTTCTTAAAGACATAGATTTTTTACAGACAAAATGCAGACCCTGGTTTTAATATTGGCAGAAATAAATTTATAAGGAACAGTTCAAAATCAGGAAAAACTCTACTTCTACCTTTCTGAATACAAATGGTGCTCAATAACACCCAAGAAAAGAATTCCCCGATTCTCCCAAAATTCTGTCCAATTTATTAAATCATTAGTTTTTCAGTTGTGCCTTATTTTTATGCTCAAAATATATAACAAGAAACTTAAAAAAATATTAAATGACCATATTTTTTGACAAAAATAAATTTACATGTGCCTGAAATTAAAATAATTCATTTTCCTTGATATTTAGGGTATTTTGATTTTTATTCCTTAAAATGTTCCTAAATTTTCTAGATGGACAAAATTCCTTGACTTTTCCCTGTTCTGTGGTCACACTGATACAATAGGCAGAAACTCTGGCACTGCTTGTCACTAGTACAACTTATCACAAGTAACAAAAAAAATTATTAATAAAGAATTAAAATTAATTTTAAATTACAAAGTAAATACCTTTGTTCCTTGGAAGAGCTATCACAGTCTGAGGAACCAATAGCCAATGGAAGACCTTTATCGGAGAGTAACATTCGGGTACGCCCAGGAACTTGTTTTAGTTTCATACACTTTGGTCGCACCGTTGTCAGCCCTTCTGAAGTAGGAATTAAGGCCATATTGAAGGAGTTGCTACTTGCAGGAAGTGCTAGTGGTTGTGGAGTCGATACAATAGGCTCCTGAGTTGCAGAAGATCCAGGAGATGAGGATAGAGTTGCAAGTGAGACAATTGGTTGAAGAACTGCTGAAAAATTACACATCAGTTTTAAAAAACATCATTAAAAATAATTATTTACTGAAATTTAAGAAAAGATTTTAAAAAATGTAGTGAAACACAGTGAAGCACTGTTATAATTTTTTGTTCAACTATATAACGTGTAGAAGTAGAAATAAGGAATGCTAAAAATAAAACACTAAAAGCTTTCCACTTATATATTCCTCAGAATTTCTAATTTTGAATGTGAGACACAGCTATTATTAATGATGAAATTTAATCACAGTTTTACCTACTGTATTTTAAAAAATAAAATTGTACTCGTTTTTAAACAATTAAAAAAATTCAAATCATTAAAAATAAAGAAAGTTCACAAAGAAATACTAAAAACTTTCAACACCTTCTTTCAAATTTCTAATTTTGAATGAAACACATAGCAGATATTAATGATGAAATTCAATCACAGTTTTATCTAATATATTTTAAATAATAAAATGGTACTGTTTTTCAAACAAATTGAAAAATTCAGATTATTTTAATTCAATAAACATATGTCATTTGCTGTCTGTCATAAAAATTTCAAAAAGTTTTTATTTTTAAAAATTAGAATTTAAATTAAAAACAGCTACATTGTGAAATTATTGCTCTGGTTTTAGAAAATTCTAGATGTTGCAGGTTGCATTTATTTTTCTTGTTTTAGATCTTTGCTTTTTGCAGTTTTACAAAAATAACTTTTTTCCACTTTATAACTTTTTTTATTTTTCTTCAAAATACATATAAGTAGCCCATTTATCGTCATCTGATAATACAGAAACAGTGCTACTCAATGAGTAATTACTGAGTAGCAAATCTCCACAAAAATAGAAATTTTACTATGAAAAATTTTTTTAACAGCTTAAACATTTAAAAAATTTAAACTAATATAGGATATTTACTTTAAATTAACTTAGTATGTTAACTTAATTTTCTTACACACTAGTTCAACTAATTTTAAAAAGTTTAGGGCTAATTAATTTTACACTTATACAGAAGAAAGCATTATTATACAGACAATTGCATAGTTTGATTTCTTCTTAATACATCACTTCTCACTGGTAAATGTTAAGAAAATAACTGAAAACTCGAGCAACACTTCATTTAAAAGTGATTGTATTATTCACAAAGATATTTTTAGCCAAAACATAACTATATTGCAAAACATAGTTATCTTAAAACTAATTAAAAAACTTTATTGTAATTCATTTATTTATTTATACTGCTAAGTAACTCATTATTAACTTTCAAATAGTATATATATATATATGTATGTATATTAAAAAAACTGACATAAAACATATTTTTAAAAATTAAGGCCATTATTTTTCACTTAAAGGTCATTTTTGAAAGATTTTAGGGGTTTTTTTCTGTATTTTTTATGACATTTTCCTTTCTAAATATTTTTAGGTCATGAGCAACCCAGCCTTGTTTATAATCAACAGACAAAACTTAAGGAAGATTATAAATTATTTAAACTAAGAGGCTGTCATAACTTACCAGCTAATTCTGGATCAAATGGAAGCATTTGTGCTTCGTTTGACGTCACAGTATTTAGCGCTGATGCTGCAGCAGCAGCTGCTGGTAGAGCAAGCTGTGGGACTGAGGATGGAAGAGTGGGCTGATCTGTGGGATCTGCGGGAAATTAGATTTAAGTAAAAACAAGAAGTACAACACATGTGAAATATAATTAAAAATATAGATAGAGTACTATAGGGTGGCTTTAAAAAATTTTGTCAGCGGTCTTGTAAAATAAAGAAAATAAGAGACACAATCGAAACACCTTTACTGGTATTCAAGGTAATATCCCTTCTAGTTACTTCATTTTTGACTTTACAGCTGCTGGAATATATCAGCTAATACTGTTTTGTTATTATTCAAAGCACCACCGTGACTCTGCTATCAGGATATTGTGTAACTAGTGTAAACTTTCATACATTCTTTTCCATCTCCTAAATGTTTAAAAACTCCTCACCATTTCATATGAAAGCACTATTTTAATGATACTGTGACTCTGTTATCAGGATATTGTGTAACTAATGTCAACTTTGATACGTCCTTTTCCATCTCCTAAATGCCACTGAAAAACAAATTACTCACAGCTTCTTTGACTGAACATCTTGACAAACATTGCATACACATCCATAAAGGTTTTCGCTTAATTTAAAATAAAATTTAATGCTTTAACGGTAGTTCAGTTTTGCAGTGGCATGCCTTCTTATAAAACTAAACTCAGTGGCATGACAGCCCACAGAGGGACAAGGCCTACTATGCTCATCTCAGTTTTCTTGAACTTTGGGCTCTGAGGTACAAGACCAGATGTTCCGGTTGGGTGGCCAGCCCAACGCAGAACAGCCAGTGTTTAGCTCCCAAGCATGCTTGGTACTGATTTTATCGACCCACTGAAGGGATGAAAGACTGAGTCAACCTTGCCTGGCCCAAGGATCGAACCAGGGATCTGTGGCATGGCAGCGCGCTTAATGAAGAATATAAAAGTAAAAAATATGGTAATATTTTCCCCATCTAGAGTAAATTTTTTATAGTTTTTGTCCTAATAATAATAAACTCAGCTATTAATTTAACCACTCAACTAAAAAGTCCAAAATAATTGTTAAGTTAAAGGAATTAAATGAAAAGTGTGGAGCTTATTTAGTGAAATAGTAAAAATTACATACTAGTTATTAGCCATAGCATTTTCTAAACGTGAAATTTTAATCATTTTCATATCTTTTTTACCATAAACACATATGCAGAAAATTAGCTGTAATAAGTAAGAACACTTTTTTTTGTTTACCCTCTGCACTGTTTGAATGTTATTTTTAATAATAATTAAATAATATGCAAGCCAACTCTTCATTATTGAGTTTATATATAGCCGTGAAACCATATGCAACGTACGAATAACCATCTAAGCATATCCATGTTTTCACAAATATGCAAAAAGAATGATTTCTTTCAACAAATTGATTATTAACTTTTTTACATTACAAAAAAGATATCGACTTACAGGTATCTACTCAATTACAGATATAAATTACTTTTCCAGGTAAATGTCAATAAAATTCTAGACCACATATTGGTCAAAAATTTAAAATACATCTTTTTATTAAATAAATAAAATAAAAACTTACATTTTTAGGGGGAAAAAGGTATTGAAAGAAACCAAATATCACAAGGCAAAAGTTTAATATGTTAAACTTTAAAGATTTTATATTACTAAAATACATAAATTCTAACTAGAAGAATTAATTTATGCAGAAATATTTACAAAGAAATAGTACCATCCAAGTGAATAGCTGCTGGAAGAATTTATAAAGTCAATCTGCAGCACTATCTTCTCAAATTCAAATCTATCTGTGGCTTTAATGCAGTTAGGCAGATTATTATTATAAAATTTAAGCTTAGTTTAACACATATTTAGCACAATTTGCAAACATTAAATATAATAAAGTTATGCATATAAACTTTACGTTTTTTTAATTTAATTTGAATCTCATGTGCAATCATACTTAAGCCTTACCCTAAATTAGAAAAAATAGATGTTTTTATTGATCCAATAAAGAAATTAGAATCAATGGTTTAATTTGAAGATGTTATATAAACCTTTCATTTTAAAGGAAGAAATTAACAGAATTGTAAATTACAGCATTCTGATTCATGCCGGCTTAAAGTTTCTTTAAATGAAGATAATTATCATACCATCATAGGTACTTTGCTGACAGATCGGGAAAATAACATTTAGAAAGTTTTTCTTCGGGATAAATTTTTTTAAAAAAAGACACACTTTTCCTTATTTTTCACAAATGAAGACAGAAAAAAAAATTCTTTTTCATTTGATCTTTAATTTGTGCCTTGTTTTTTTGGCTAGCAATTGCTTTCTAACTTTTTTTAAAAAAATCTGATCTTTTTTTAAAAATCTCAGATGAAAAATAATCTACAGTACCTGCTGCCATGCTGGAAGGTTTCTGCTACTGGGATGAATAGTATTATTGAACAATTGTTCAAAAGTATTTTGTAGAAATTTATATTATGAATTTGTTAAATCAAATTAAATTTGTGTTGCCAAAACAAGAAATTGTTGCAATATGTATTGGAATTGTTTAAACTGGCTTTAAATTCAAACCTGTATATTTTATAGATTTGTAGCAGAAATTCTCCACATTTTTGGTTAACAACATCAACATTTCCTAACAATTAAAAAATAATAATCTAACAACTTTTATACTTACAATTGGAAATTATTAAGGATGACAGAAGTATAAACAAATTAACACTTTTACTTTCAGTTTCACTCTAAACAGTATATTTGTTTAGAATAATACTATTCTAAAATAGCATTAACTTTAAATGACATTAACTAAAATATAAATCTATTGCCTAAATTTTAAACCAACATTGAAAAGTAAACTAAAATACAAATACTCGGTACTTTATAAGAATTCAATAATCATTAAGTCACCTTCTTCTATGATAGGACTATGGACATCATAAACAGTATAAATGCCATTCAAGCTTAAATCCATGTCTTCCTCCATTTCTTCATCTACTTCCATTTCCTCAACCATTCTCATTGACATCTCCACTTTCTCCGTTATTACAATGCGCTCGATGACTTTTGATACATTATCCAAAGTTCTCGAGCTATCAAACCATTCTTCGTATTTTAAATCATTCACCTCTTTCCTGTCTTCACTGGTGGTACTCTGTAAGAAAATTAATAAAACTGTCCAAACTATATCATTCCACAAAATTTGAGTAAGTAATCAATAATGAAAAAAGTAATAGAAATTATATGCAGCGAAATCATTATTTATTTAAAATGTCAAAAAACAGATAACACCTAAGGAGAAATAAAATTCAATAAAGAAATCACAAATGAATGAAAATAATCAATGTATTAGTTTGCTATTGGGTCATCAAGTATGAAATTTGTAGAAAAGAAAGACTAAGTTGGCCAATAGCTTATGGATGTAAAGATTTTATTCGTGCTTTCAATACACTTTTGTAACAAGTTATAAAGGCAAGTGGGATAAAACCTTGACGGTTGAGAGTCAATAAATTTCTGCAAAGCCAGCTTTTCAGAATAAAATTATTTTCTATGAAGATGTCCAATTTTAAAAAGACGAGGTAGTCAGAGGGGGATAGGTCTAATAAGTATAGAGGATGTTGAAGAACTTCCTATTCCATTTCCTACAGTTTTGCTAAGATCATTTGCACAGTGCGTGGTTCGGCAATAAGATAGGTGACAAGCTGTTGACCAATCTAGGCTACTTCTCTCTAAATTTGTGCAAAATTTTGTCTAATTATTTTCAGTATATTTCTATCACGACTGATGAGCCTGGCTTTATAAAATCATTTAAGAACTTACTATTTAATATTTGCTTTTTTTATGCATGAATCAGAAGGGGTGTTTCTTGGGGATTGGTCCTCATTGCACCAGCACTAAAGCGAGCTAGCACAAGAGCTAAATACAGTATTTAATATTCCGTGTGATCTGCAATGTTGTTGTTCTACCTAAGAAATATTGCTTCATAATAGCATGAATTTCCAGAGTTTTCAATAAATTTTTCAAGCAGGTGAGATAGGTAACTTTTGAAGGGACAAAAGAACAGCAAAGTATTAAACTAATGTCAAAGAATAAGTTGTTAAGTATAAGTTAAAATATCCAATGTACGAAATTCTACAAATCAATATCTGCAACTTAAGAACATACATAGTTTTTTATAATTATTATCTTATTTTAGAAATAACTTTCAAACATTTTATTTATTACTCGTAAAGTGAATTTCCTACAAGCAGTCCTGTTTCTGTTTAAAAGCTAATTTATATTTCCTAATCATATCATTATTAGATTTTTAATTTTTGTTATATTTTTAAAAAAGGAAATTACATAGCAACAAAATGATTTTAACCTTGAATTGTTGTATGAGTAAATCAATAATAAAAGCAATAACATTCAAGTTTTTAAAAGCAACATCTTGAGGATGCATGATAAATGAAATTACAATTATACGTTTAAATCTGATACATACATCTTGAGATTCAGTAGATGGAAACCTCACTGCCATATCAAGAAGGTAGATGCAGAACTGAAGAACTTGTTCAGGTATGTCTGGATCATTCACAGCCTGTTAAAAGATAATTTAATTATATTATTATTTACTCTGTATAATTTAATATTAGTTTTTATATTTAAATAACTAGTGATACTAGTTTCCAGAAAAGACCCAGGTAGAAAGGCGTATACACCAATGTACCAAGCAATTATACAAATTGCAATTCAGTTATTTTAAAAACTTTGGGCAGTATATTTGTTTGCTACGTTCACTCCTCTTGCAAGTTGATTATGATTAAAAAGATTTATTTCCGTGGTAATATTCATTTTTAAAATTAGATATTTATTGCTTAAAATTTAAAAAGAAAAAAAAGGACACATAGTAGAAAATGTTACCATTTAGCACTTAGAAATATTTTACAATTATGTTATGCTTTCAGAAGTAGAAATAAAATAAGAAATAGTGTAAGTATAGATAGTAAGTGTCTTTTAGCAATGCCAAATCATCAATGTTTACCTATTTATTGACAAGCAACATCTAGTGCTACATTTTAATAATTCACTACCTTAGACCATAGAGAATATTTAATTACAGTGAAATAAAAATAAAGATATCTTGAAGTTTCAATTTTGATACTACAGTAAGGAACCGATTATCCGGAATGATCGTGACCATCGCTATTCCGGTAAGTGATTTTTCCGGTTTTTTTAATCGCTACAAAAAGCCGTTTTTTTATTGTTAAACCCAAGTAAAAAAATATATATATATGGAAATAATCTTAAAAAGAAGAAAAAACGATGAAGTAATACACTAAAGATTATTTTCAAAATGATGGTAAGGTAAACACCTTTCAAAAAAGAAAGAAAAATCCTAAAATCTTATGAGGAAAAAAAAAAAAAAATTTTTTTAATGGCGGGAAAATATATCGAATTTTATTCCGGTTTTTTGGTTTTCCGATTTCCGGATAACGGGTTCTGTACTGTATTATATTGGGTGTACAAATAAGTTCTCGCCGTTCGTCACAAGACAACACTACCAGAAGGTTATGTAGAAATGGACTGGTGTTAAATGTCTTGTTGTAAGTTTGTTCATCTGATAACAACATAACCTTAAAGTTTTGGTGATTCCGTATTTGCATTACGCAATTGTTTTCGTGTAAAAATGTCAAGTTTTGTGCCAAATAAGCGTCATTTGTGGGAACTTTTGGTTTACTTCTTTAATTTGAAGAAATCTGCAATGGAGAAACAAAAATATCCAAAGCCTTTATTTTCCTCTTAAATTTCTGTTTATTACAAAAAGTACAGTTGAACCTTGATCCATCATTCCTGCATCTTTCACTTTCCGGAACGTATCATCTTGTTTAATCTGTCTCATCACAAGCGCTATCTTTATGACATTAATAACACTTATTTAGATCGTTTCTGAAATTCAAAGATACCTGGATCTATTATTCAGAAATTTTAAATCTTTTGTTTTTAAAGGAAAAGCAATAACTCCAAGTGCGAATGATGATGAAGAAAATTTGTTACAGTTTGAAAAAAAAACACCTCAAACATCATGTTTGATGTCTAAGTATCAGTGGATGAAAATGCTGAAACCTGTTGGATAATGTCAGTCAAAAATATATTAGCAGAAACTGGAGAAGTGCAAAATAATAATGATGATGAAATAGAAACACAATAAGCGGCAAAAATTGCGGAAGCCTCAAAAGCGTTTGAAAGAAAAAGAAACATTCTATATTTGCAGTAATTTACACAAAAAGGACAGCAATTTGTCCCAAATGCGGAAAATGTGTTGAGAAAATAAAAGAACTTGTTCAAACAAAAAATTTCAATGAATTTTAAATAAATAAATTTTTTTATTAATCTTTTTGCATTATAAATATTTTTGAAGAAAGAACATACCATTAAAATATTCCATAATTATAGTAAATTCATTAAATTTGAAATCTTTAATATTTTCATTCCTTTTTCAAGGCATTTCACAGTGACCTGCATTAATCGTTTTCCTGTATCAATCAGTCATAATAAATTGACAAATGAAAAACAATCGATAGAGATTCTACTGTATTGAAAGGGGTGGCCTTCTTTGTGGCCAAGCGTATTGTGGTATATCGCTTGATTAGAGTGACAAATAAGAGAAATACATAAATATTAAAGAATAAAAATACTTACTCTGTGCAAAATTGTGAAAATAATACCATGCATCGTTTTGCAATGCAATATTCTACGAGGGTCATGAAATTGTTTAAAAACTGGATTAGGTATTCTAAATGGTGCCCATGGCCTGGCAGTATTTGGAATCTTGTTAGATTGGCGAACACTAAAGAAAATTGAAAAAGAAGTCTATGCATATATATATGGAAAATTAAAAGTACTATTCTTAATTTTTCAAAATGAGAAATGAAGACTTTTTCTTTTTTTTGTTCAGAATGTGAACTTAACATTTTATTAGTATCCAATCAAAGTGTGAAATTGATTTAAACAAATTTTAAGATAAAAACTTTAAAATAATAAGGCAAAATGGAAAAGTGCTAAAAGCTGCTAAAACCATATTTGTCTTACGTAAATAAAAAGTTGTAACCAAAAACAAGCAAAATGAAATTTCCTCATACATACTTTCTAATTTTAACTAACATTCGTATCTTTAAATTTTCGTTTTGCGTGCTTTGGTTTAACTTTTTTATTTAAATCATTTTATTAGTATCAAATACGTACTTCACTTAGCATGCATAAAAAAACACAATAACGAATTTTTGAATATGAAACTCCATCATACAAAATATTGGCATAAAGTCTTTTTTATTATAAAATTTTTTTTGCATAAACAAATAACACAAAGGCATTAATTTGATCAACATTTTTTAATCTAATAACTTACTAATTCACTCTGACACTACAAAAAATATTAATAGCATTTTTATTACATCAGTTTCAAAAACAATTGGCACACGTGTAAACTGCAACAATTTTTTTTACTCAATGTAAGAATGATGTAAAACAAAAACAATAGAAATAAATTTAACAGAACTTAAATAAAAAACCAAATAATTGTAAAGTTTTAAAAGCTACTAATTGATGATACATGAATGATCTCAAGAGTTAATAACTAGTGCAAATTATAAGTTAATTATGATAATCACTAATTAATTAAGGCTGGGATTTGGGACAATTTTTATGGGTTTACGACTACCAATGTTCAACTCTGTAGCCTTGTAATTTAGAACCCAATCCAGAAGACAAGGGAACTCCTGGAACGAGTATTGGGAGAAATTTGCCTTCATGGAGGACTTTTTGATGAAGCTAACCCGCATTTGCGTTATATGGAGAGGAAGACCACGAGAACCTGTCACGGTTAGCCTGACGGCAAGGGGACTCTAATACATGATCCGTCTACCACTGAGGATATTTCTCATCAGCACCGTGGTAGGTGTAAGCTGGATGCGGAATTCATATCGATTGGGATTTGAACCCGGTTTGCCTCATTGGAAGGCGAACGCTCTATCCCCTGAGCCATCGCGGCTCAGTAGACTTCATTGTACAATTTCACTGATCAACAAACGAAAACCAAGTTTACAAGGAGGTTATAGTGGCACAGAGTGAAAAATCCTGAAAATTTTACGTGCAAAAAAATTAATATCAATTTATATGCCATACATGTTATTAATTAAATGTATATAACTAAATGTTTACACATGTTTATAATTAAATTACTTATTAATACAGAATATCATACCTTTAGAGTAACTAATTCAAGGAAACATTTACTTCATACAAAAATTGCGATATCAGATTTTAAAATGGAGTGATTCTGAATCGCAATATTGAAGTTTAAAAACGCAAAAATAGAAATTGCAATACTAAGTTTTTAAATTGCGCAAATATGAATCACTGCACATAATTATAGATCTAGTGAATATGAATAATATTGGTTTTAAAAAAGCGGGAATACGAATGGTGGCATTGGGTTTTAAACTTGCATGAAAACGAATCACGATATTTGGTTTTAAAAATGTGTTAATACAAGTCGTATCATTGAATTTTTAGATCACGTCAATAGGAACTGCAATGAAAGATTTTTAAATGGTGTTAATAAGAATTGCAATATCTGCAGATTCTGGCACAGTTCCAAAATATTCAAAATGGCAAAAATCTGCCAAACCAAAAGAATCAAACTAATGAAAAAATGATGTAAGACATAATTGTCGAAAGAATGCATGTAAATGTCACGTTAATGGGATTTATAAAAAGCTTCAAAATTTTGTCGGATTATAAGTTTTTGACTCGCGGAAGTCCACAAACCAATGGTCTTGAGATAAAGGGAATTCTACGATATTCGTGCAAAAATCGTATGCCCTGCTTCTAGTTTTTAGAATCTGAAGAATGATACAAAAACTCGGAATACAATTACTCCTGGTTTACTTTGATACTTGAACTATTGTCCTGTGACTTTTAAATTTAGAGATTTGAGCTTTTACTTTCAACAATATACCATGACATAAATTCAAACTAATAAAATTATTAAACAATTGTTTTTTTTTGCATGAATTATAAATCGCATGTGTATAATGTATACTCAAGAGATATTTGTTGATTTATTTCCAAGGTCGTCATGCATGATATGCCAATTTAATAAAATCATATTGCACAGGTAGTTTTTAGTAACAGATATGATGAGTCCTGCGATCACATGTCTGGACACATGATGTTCCATACTGCCTTCGCAAAATATTATCAATACTAAATAAATAAATGAGAAAAACATACTGAACTTTTAAAAAATAAATAAATATATTTTGCATTTGATTTAAAAGAGCTTTAAATTAAAGAAATTTAACAATCAAAATTTAACTGTACATACCTTTTTAAGCTACAAAATTAAATTATATTTAAAGTGTTTTTCAAAGCATTTTTTAGTTACACAGTTAATATATTAAGAAAAACATTAAGTTTAAATGAAAACATTTAATAAATTATCATTTTACAATTTAAGAATATTAATAACATCTGCGAGGATAGTTTAAGAAAAATGAATTATTGTATGGGTAAAAAATATTCTTACTATTGAGTATATCTATCTAAAGATGACTGGTATTCTCTTCTATGAACTGATCTCAAGAGAACATGTATAGGATTATATTCTACTTCCCATATGTGAGGTTTGGGCACAAATGTTCCCTGAAGCATTGCACCACCAGTTTCAAAGTTAGGCGCTTTATAATCAGCAACCTACAATATAAAACATACATCTTTTGACACTCATTTAAGCACTTTTCAGCATAAACAATAACTTAAATCTACAAGAAAGCCTCTCACAAGCAAACAGGCTGAGCAGTGTATGCACAAACTAGCCTAAATTGCAAGGCAACAGAGAGTTAAAAGAAATATAATTTCCCTTGTACTGCTAATAGAATGTAAAAATAAGTATAAAGCACAAACTATCGTGCACTGTTATTTTAAAATGTTTTCTTTCTGGGGCTTTACTGATTTTGCTCTTACTTTTTTTTACAATCTGCAATAAATGAGCTAGTTTGTCCGTGACTTAAATAATAGAGCTACATCTCAAAATAATAAAATCAATCCTAATAGTGTATCTTAAAATTATTTAATTTTCTAGATATCTCTATCCAGAATTTGTGCATATGGATTAATAACAGTGTTATGAATTTTAAGCAGTTATTTCTACTTCTTGAATTTGTTTATAGTTTATATATTTTAATTTTTATAGCTAGTATGTAGATAAAAGCTTTATCTTAAATATGTATGATGTTTTTTTAAATGTTCCTTAGATATTATTGAAAATTAAGTATCAGTGCTATTAGCAGGACACGGTAACAGACAATAAAAAAAATTTTCAAGCAGGCGATATAAATTTAGTCCATCTTTTAAAATATATATATATGTTTTTTTCCAATATGCTAGTAGGGGAATAAGACATCAGTGAATGCTTCTTTTAATGTGGAATTGTGAGAAATCGTAATTAAAACCATGATTGTTCAAATATAAATTCTTTCTTGTTTTAAATGTCTTTGTTTTACCTATCAATAAATGGATGAGTAATAAATCTGCATATAAATGAATGCATTAAGTAGAGAATTAATCATCTGTGCTACCTTATCCATCATTTTTATTTTTCTAGGGTGCATAGCCAGATCTTTCATCAAAAAATAAGCACCTTTTAAGTACTTTTTAAGCACTCAAAAAATATTTTTAATCACTCCCCCCCCCAAAAAAAAATCATAACTAGGATCTGTGCAGTGACAAAATTTATTTTAAAGTTCTTAATTTATAAACATAAAATCAATAAAATTCAAATACTTTACATAATCATGATAAAATAACTAGTTTCAGATAAATATTGCAGAAAAAATTTTAAAAATCATGAATTTTTTGCAATTTAGAACAACAATCGATGCGGCAAAGAAAAAATCTCTTCTTAAAAGATAAAAAATTAAGCACTTTTTACAAAAACCAAATAAAAAAAGCACCTTTAAGGGCTTTTAAAAAACGTAAATCAAAACTAAGCACTTTTTAAAAATGCTATGCACCCTGTTTTCATTTGGTAAAACTATTTTTGTGTTTTTCTCTGTGCATTGTTTGAAGTTTTAGAGCATAATTTGAAGTATTTGAAGTACGTCACGTATAAATGAAAGTAATTTCTAATGATTTCGAATGCCTTAAACTTTGCTTTCTCAGTTGCCCATATTAAGCTTAAAGAAATGGGAAAACCAATGGAGAAATTGGTATAGAATTACACATGTTTAATTTCAATATAACAGAAACACTGATAAATTTTGTACCTTTCCAAGAATGGTTTCAAAATTTTTGTTTTGAGTAGTTTCACCAGATCGATCAGGTAAGAAATCCATGAGTTGAGAGTGTGTGCGATCACTCATACACAATAATGAAACCATCTCTTGCCTAATAATTTCTTCTTCCGTTTGACCTGCATAATAAACAGCAACACATAAAAAAACACATCAAATGTATATATACATAAATTAGAATTCATTAAATCAGAGAGCTCACATTAAACTTGAATCGGCCGGAATTTTGCACAATGTAAAACCTAAAAATATAATACTCTAATATGCCTATTATTAGCAAAGTAAGCACAACTAAGCACATTATCATTTTCATGAAGCCTCAACAAGGCTTTTTTCTTAACACTTTTTTAAAATGTCAACAATTAGATTTTTAACTGCTGAGAACTTTCGGAAATACTACACTAAATTTTATTATTGTATTTTAGAAAGCTTTTGATTTTTATGTTCAATAAAATGGAGAATAACAATTAAAAGATGAAATCTAAATGTGCATATCAAAAATAAAGTTAAAATTGCTAGAAAATTGTGTGTTATTTTATTAATTGTGTGTCTTGCAATAGTTCTTCAAGATTTTTTTCATTTTAACAGTTCAACCAGATTCAACAAAAAATGATACAGAGATATTCTACGAAGATACGGTAAAGATATTCTTCCTACAATTATTTGGTTATTAAATAGTTCTCAATGTTTAGTTCTCAATAGTTCTCAATGCCCTTTTGGATTACCATGGAATATTTTACATATGTTGCTGCTAATGGTGAGGCTTTTTAGGGGTTATTTTTCAAGATAAATCAATTGTAAAAAAATTACAGGGCATAAGTTTCTAATTGACAAAAATGTATTGATTGACGATAAAATACAGATCTTTTCTGTCTTTAGCATTGCTTTTATTCTTGTTAGTTATATGAGACAAAGAAGAATTTAAAATAGCAATCTCTTCTTCAATTGTCCTCAAAAATATTTGTTAGGTAAGTTAACCAATACTTTCCTAAATATTGTCGATATTTTTCTTACAATAGTTGAATCAAAATGTTAATCTAATTAACTGTAACAAAATAAATACACAAATTTTAGCATTAGCATGTTAACTATATTCAGGTGTTATCAAAATAAAGAAGAACTTAAGAAACAATTATCCAAATTTAACATATTTATTAGGATAAATTAGAAAAATTTAAAATACATTAAAAGGAATTAATACATGCAAAGATATCCTTTACAAGTATTAGACAAGTAAAAGTCAAAGAACTTAAGAAGCAACTAAATTTAATCTGCTTATAACTTGCATGTTTCTTTAATAAAAAATAACTTACCAATATTTGTTTGAATTGAAAGCAAGGTAGCAAGAAAAGAAAGGGCTCCTTCTAGCATAGGCAACACTTTATCACTTTCCAAAAAAGAGTTAGTCCGACTGGGATGAAATGTTAGCCATTCCCAAACATGAAATCTGAAAACACCCCAGTAATAAATTTTACATTACTATGTTGGAAGTTCTGCAAACAATTTACGTAAAAAAAAAACTGAGTTGAGCAAAAACAAAGAGAAGTTTTAAACAATACCTTTGCATTACTGTTTTCAAAAAATCGTCAGGATCTAACTTCATTGCACATAACTGAAGAATGAACAAATCAGCATCAACAATCGAAACACAGAAATGGCACTGAATGTAGGTCATCGCCTGGCCTTTGATCTGTAATCCACTGCGGACCCACATGTTGCACAAAATCTCATGGAAAGCAACCTAAAATTTATTACAGAAAAAGTCTGTTATAACGACAATTCACAATAGCCGAGCGACAATTGTCCTTATGGTGTGACTGTTGCTATAGCAATTACACCAATTAAATGTTAAAATAGAAATAAAAAATAATGGAATGCAATAGTGTACAATAGTTTTTGATGCAATTGATCAACTGAATATTGATAGTTAGATGGGAAATAAGGGGCTGTAGTAGATAAGTAGCCAAGCAAAGGCTAAGTAGGTCAACCATTTGAAACAATATTCCTGAAAATAGCAAAAGATTTTTATTTTTCTTTTGTAAGGAGGAAGACAATTTTGTCAAAGGTTGTTCACACATATGTCCACACTTTATTAACATAAAGCAGTAAGATTTTATGAAGAAAATAAAATGAAAGGGTTTTCATTTTTCACTTTTCAGTACTGATACCAGAGATAAATAAAATTTTCTTCATTTTTGTCTTTTTTAGTACAGTAGAGAACCGATTATCCGGAATGATCGGGATCATCGCTATTCCGGATAGCTGATTTTTCCGGTTTTCTGAATCGCTACAAAAAGCCATTTTTTTTATTGTTAAAGCCATCTAAAAAAATTATATTTGGAAATAATCTTAAAAAGAAGAAAAAACGAAGTAATACAGTAATGATTATTTCCAAAATGATAGTAAGGTAAGTATCTTTCCAAAAAGAAAAAAAAATCCTAAAATCTTTTGAGGAAAAAAAAAAAATTTAAAAAATGGCGGGAAAATTTATCGAATTTCGCTCCGGTTTTTTTGGTTTTCCGGTTTTCTGATTTCCGGATAACGGGTTCTGTACTGTATAATTCTGTTCATTTAAATGGCATAAAAATGAATCTCCCTTAAAAAAATACTAGCTATATCAGAAGGCAAGGCTAGTAATTTTTAAATCATTATAAACAATAATTCAAATTAATAAAACAATAATAATAATTTCAGAAAAAAGCATTTTTTTCTTCAAATCCTACACATGAGAATTGAAATGCTTAAGAATTTCAGAACTGAAAAAATGAAAGTGTTTGCTTTCTACATTTTCATATTTTCTACCTCTTAAGAATGAGAATCTATTCTAAAAATTTAGGAAATGTCATGAAAAAAATAACTTCAAAAAAATTATATAAACCTACTTCAAACTTTTGTTTTAAAATTTGAAAAACAGACAAAACTCATAACATAATTTGGTCTATTTACAAGTAACATTAATGGCAGTATATCTGAACCTTAACAACTGAATTCTGTAAAAAAGAATAATTTAATTATTTTGGGAGGCTGAAATAAGCAATAAACAGATGAAGAAAATATGATAATTTGATAATTTAACTGAAAAGATGAACACAGAATGCTGATTTTTAGAGAGAAAAAATAGAATTGCCTGGTTTTTAAGTAAGAGTTTATAAGGTTGAAAATAAAGATATAATGCTACAAAAAATTTATTTTATTTGGCTTTATTATTCAAACTTAAAA
This sequence comes from Parasteatoda tepidariorum, assembly GCF_043381705.1. Taxonomy (NCBI): domain Eukaryota; kingdom Metazoa; phylum Arthropoda; class Arachnida; order Araneae; family Theridiidae; genus Parasteatoda; species Parasteatoda tepidariorum. Next base: position 66,857,385 of record NC_092213.1, read on the forward strand.
GAACAACATTTCTAGCTGAGTATTAATAATTAAAGAGCAGTGATCAAGATGCCTAAACTATTCCTCCTCCTGTCTTCTAGACAAAAATTAATTTAAAAAATTAAAATTAACTGCTTAACTTTCCTTTTAATTTTTAAAACCTGATGAATTCAGACAAGATATCTAAATTATCTAAATTATAACACAAAAATTAAAATTTTCAATTTTAATTATAATCTTCAAATATCGAAAGAAATTTCTTTGAATCTTGAAATTTTTGAAACAAACTGAGACAAAGTTTTAATCTAAAAACAAAAAGTGTAATTTATCTAATAAAAGCTGTAATTAGACAAAAATATAAAAAAATTTCTACCACAGAGAAATGTTTAATTTTATTCAAAAAAAGTATGATCAAGCTTTTTAAATATATTTTTATACTTTAATATTTTATAAATATTATTTATCAGATTTTTTTCATTTAAATATAACTTATTTACACATTGATTTGAATGTGAACGATTAAAATGCTTATAATTGAAACAACAATTTTCAGACAATAAAAGATTTAAGCCTCTAAAGTTAAAATTATTTAGCCCTGTGGCCTTCCCCTCAAAAAAGTTGTGCAACGCTAATGAAGGTAAAAAATTTACCTAAGTAAATGATTTTGGGAAAAAAGAATAGACAATAAAAGAGGACTTACTTGTGCTTGGAGAGGATGCATCATCAGTAACTTTAGAAATTTCTCATCAGGAAGAAGTTCATCCAATGAGCCACCCTGCTCTCTCACTGCTTCCCCAAGAAATGATGCAAAGCATCGATGTAAGGGAATGTGGAATGATACTTGATATGGATTGATCTAAACACAGAAAATAAGGTTAGTAGAGTAGTAATAATAAAGAAAATAAGTTATAAAAATGCTGAAACAGAAAAATGTTTTAAAAGATTACAAACTTAAATTATACGCAAAAATATATTATAATTGAATTATTTTTATTATTGATATCATCATATCCAGATTTAGCTTAAAATATAAGCAACATCATATCTTATAAACTAAGCATCATTACAAAAAATTTACAATCAAAATAAATTGCATTGATTTTCTATGCGCATTTTCAATTATAATTTATAGAAATTTATTTACAAGAATTTTTACCTAAGCATCAGACAAAAATGAATCTATCATAACAGGTGCGTTTTTTTCTCTGTTTTTTTACTAGTGATACCAACATATCCAGATTTAGATTACAATATTAAAAAAAAAAGTGTCTTATTAACTGAGCATCATTACAAAATTTACAATCCTTATTCTATTTTACATAAGTTTTTTTTTTTAACAGTTACTTCAGCATCAGACATAAAAGTAAATTCGGTGAAATAAATTAATTTTAACAGTATAAAAATCTAAAATTAATAAGTTAAAAACTTCTGTGTGGTAAAACCTTGATTGACCGAAATAATTAAGACCTAACCTACTTTGAAGAAATAGCATTTCTGAATAAAAGTCCAATTGTTCAATACTGGATAACGGAAGTTCAATCATTGTCCAATTTTGCTACTAATTCATTCTCATTTATATATTATAATTCATACCAGACAATTCAAACAAATGTTTTCACGTCCAAATAAATACAAATATTTTATTACATAACTCATTAATATTATACTAATGATAAGCTGGCAATAACCATGAGTTAAAAGTTCTTAGAAAAAAAAGGAAAATATTTCATTTCTTGTCATCTAATGTAAGTATTAATTAACAATGTATTAAAACTCAATGTGCACTATATCTATGTAAAGTGATTTGCACAAATTAAGACGTCAAAAAAAGAAGACAATAAGTCTTACCTCATCTCCAACAGAAAAGCCAATAGCTTGAAACCAATCATGAAGAGCTCTAGTACAAATTTCAAGCACTGTTTTGGTGCGATCTAAAGCATCCTAAAAATGGAGAACTCAGCATATTATAATATTTTCATAAAAAATATCACAAAAGCAAGAAGCTTAATATTATTTTAAAATAATTTTTAAGATAAATTTCTAAATAATTCGCTTTCATCACCTCTTTTGTTTGGCCCATTCCATAAAAGTTTATAAAGTTTAATCTATAAAAAAATAATTAATAACAACAAATAAATGAAAATTTAAGCTGACTAAAAAATAAAGCATACTTTACTATAAAATTTTAAAAAATAAAAATCATGCAGAATTATTAATTTGATTCTTTAATTTGGCAAACAGGAAGGAAAAAATACACTTTACTAAAAACTGATAAAATAAAACAGTTTATAGAAAAAAATTAAGGCATAATGTAAATCATTGAGCAACTAAAAAAACTTTTAATTATCTCCAAAACTAGATTTTTGGACAATGATATTGATTAAACAATAATAAATATTGATTAAATGTAGAACTTAGTGACCAAATAGACGATTAATAGTATACAGGTCTTGAGACAAAATTAATAAGATTACAGACCGGGTACTGATGTTATAGCTGTAGTTTGGAGCTGCATTTCAATATTTATCTACTTTTTAAAATCTAACCAATATTTTAAACACAACATGCTTTTTTGAGAAACATTTCAAATACAAAGAAATATTTGTAAGCATACAGCACAAAATAAATAACTAAAAAAAAGAGAAGCATTACTATAAGCTAGACAAGTATTTAAAAATTTCAAAAAAAAAAAACAAAAAAAAAACACTTTATTATTGATGTACTATAATAAAATAATTTTCACAGTTAAAATAAGGTATTGGATAAATTAAACCATAAATAATACTGTCAACAACAATAGCTGTTGTATACAGTATAAAACATTAGTTTAGTTTACCGAAAACCGAGACATAACTTTTAATGTACTGACATAATAAATGGTTTCTTACTGGATTTTTAAGGTGGGAAATCAAAGCCCACATTGGTGTTGCAGAACTTTCCAGTTCAGCAGAAAAAGCAGCGTAGTAAGTATTAGATTCAAATTCAACGTGTGATTTCAATTCACGATTATTAACATTCATACCTGAAAACAAATTATTAGTTTTTAAAAATGGTTAGCAAAATAACAAAAGGCATCTGATAATAAATAGACCAGGTTGACCATTCAACTTATCTATAACAGAAGAAATATCAAATAAAATTATAATATATAATATAAAGTAAACAAGTAAAAATATATTGTGTCCCAAAAATTAGAAAAATAACAAATGAAAAATTTAAAAATATTAACTTAAAACTATGCAATTATTTATTTACTTTTTAATACAGTGAAATCTATTGGGAGTGACCACTCTCTTTACTACTGTAAAATGGTCATTAATAGAGGTTGGACCTTCATTGACTTTTCAAAAATAGTATCGAAGGTGCATGATTTTTCGCAAACGATTTCAATTTTTGTCAGTGTCAGTTCCTTGGTGCAGGAATGACACTTGTGTGTACGCAATTGTGTTAGTGTTATGCAAACCAGATTAATGAATAAAACTTAGAGTCAATAAAAATGATCCCTACTGATAAAAATATGAGTAAAAAAATTTTTACCAATTATGAATGATAGAACTATTTAAATAACTAAACATTTATGGTTTTTGTTTAAGTTTCATTTTATATCGTGAAAATTAGACAGCTTTAAAAAATGAGAAGAGATTTGCTTGCTCAAGATGCTTAGTTTTTCCAAAATAACTTTTTTTTTCTAATTTAACTTTCTACTATAAAAATAAATCATTGATAGCATCATCTTCAGTGCACTCTGATTGCAACACAAGATAGTAGCACCAACCTTTTAGATGATCTCAAAAAGAAATCAAATATTCAATCATCAAAAAGAAATAAGAACCACACAAATATTTTGAATACATTTTAAGCTACTTATTTGTTTAGTTAATATTTTTTGTTTTGATATTTTTTCTTGTTTCCTTATTTGACGTTTTCTGCATTTGGTGCAGAGATTTTCCCGGTCGCTAGAAAAGGTTTTGATGCTCTCTCCTAAAGGTTTTCTTCAGCACAAAGTCTATGGAATATCTGCCGACATTGGAGAAATAAAATAACGGAGATTTTACTAGCGACATTTCTTAGATTACGAGTAAACTTTTGATACATAATCATGTAACTCAAAAAGAGAAATTCAAAATTGGAAATAATATAAGCACTTACATTTAGCGAAGTAAAAAATATGTTTATAAATCCTAATCTAAAAAATATTTTTTAAACCATTATTTATAATTACTTAAATTATTAACAGTCAACATACTGCAGTGCTGGCGATAGCACTATCTGTTGAGGAATAAGAGAAATATTTTTGCCATCAGTGGATATTTTATAGCCATTTTTTATTTTTTTTAAAATTCAACAAACACAGAGAAATTTGAGAATATACGGGTAAGCAGGAGACTTGGCAGATATGCTAAGGAAGAAACTCTGTGCCTCCCAAAAGTGGTCGCATATAGAGGAGGTCATTCATAGAGGTGGTCTTTCCTTGAAGTTTCACTGTAGAATAATTTTATTTATTCAATTATTTTTGCTAAGTGTAATTATTTGTCCTTCTCTAAAATAATTTTTATACCTTACTTTTACTTTATTTAATGTTACTTTTGAATTTGAATTATTTACCGAAGCATTTTTGGATCATACATCAATTATTATTTTTTCTCCTGAATTCTCATAAATATTGAATTAAGATCTTAAAAATAAACATTGTAGAGTGAAATTACTAAATAAATATATTGTGCTACAAAAGCTAAATAAAACAGTTTTCATTTTAACTCCAATAAAGTTAAATAGTTAATAATACAAATATAAGTTTTAATGTTAAAAAAACAATGATAAAGCAACAAAAGTAATAGAGAAGTTATGAAATTCATAAAGAAATTTAAAATTAGAGAAAAGTTCCCATACATGATAATCTGTTGATTTGCAAGGTTAGAACAGTAATTTCTGCCATGACACACATTAATATTATTCATCCATTTACAATTATTCTTAAAGGTTTTTTACCTTGAAGTAAAGACAAAAACTTAAACCACCATGAGAGTAGCGTAGTATCACTAATAAACTCATACGCAACAGCACTATGGGTAAGAACATTATTAAGGTCACTGATTAACGGCCAATAACAATGTTCTTTCATTATGTGATGACTGCAATCAACTACAAAATGATGGTTCTTTTCAGCACCTACAAAAGAAGAAAAAAAATATATATAATAATAATAATAATAATAATAATAATAATAGATATTTATTCATGCATGTCACTACAAAACTCACAATTATGTGAGAGTGCCTATTAATATATACAAATAATCAATGAGCACCTCGCACTATACCTATAACCAAAAACTAATTAGAAACTTATATAATTAGCATACTTAATTTTGAAACTATTCTTCCCACTAATTTCAACAAACACCGCAATTATAACATTAAAATCCTACATGTAAAGATACTAATTCAAGGTGTAACAACTTTCAAGTTTTCTGTCATTTTGAGTCTTTTTTCATTTATTATTATTATTATTTTTTTCCTTAAAGAAAATTTCTTCAACCGAAACATGTTTAAAATAAATGTGGCTAAAAGATTTATATAGAATAAAGATTTATATAGAATAAAAAAAATTTAAATATAAATTTGAAAACAACCTGTAAGAATTTGATTTAAAAAGAAATTTGAATAACTACTTACTGAGGAAAACTGTATGAAGTTTAGTTAGATAGTTAGATTAAATTTTTGTAAAAAAATCAACAACTTTTGAAAACAAAATTTTAAAAATATAGCAAATACATTTACTTATCCAGCTGAGAAAAATAAAAAGTTTACACTTAAAATGACAATCACACAAATTTTAATCCCTACTTACACTGGAGAGTACTTTTCTGTGCAATTGAATGCATCATACGGTACAAGCTGTCAACCATTACATGAAGGAGTCTGTACTCTTTAGTCATTTGATAGGCCAGATCTTCATTGCTAAATAACTGTACACTCACATGCACAACTCTGTTGGAAAGAGTATCAGAGTCCTTGGATTCTGCAAGCATTTTGTTGATTCTTCCATAGTGATTCACAAAAATCTTTGTAAATGCTTGCTAAAAGATTCAATGAGAAAAACAACATAAATTTTTTAACAAAAAGTTTAAAGAAAAACATAACAAAAATTTAAAAGGTTAAGGGAAACATAATAATTCTATCTGAAAGCAAAATCTAATCTCTAATCACCACTTTCAAAATAATACATTTTTCAATGATGCTTACAAAATGTAAGCATAGGTAAATACATAGTAGAGCCTGAAATTGATTATTCATATAAGGAAGATTTTATTTTTAATGATGAACAATAAAATCTGACAAATTGCGATAAAAAATTGCCTTAGACAATCATAACATGAACATTCTAGGAAGCAATGTTTGTTCTTGTTCATTTACGTCACACTAGAGCTGCACAATGGGCGATTGGGGGTGGTCTGGGAATCATCCCTGAAGATGATCAGAAAACATGCCATAACAATTTTGATCCTTTTGAGCGGATGGCACCCCGCTTTGGTAGCTCGATGATTTGGTAGCCGCATGCGAAGTCAGGCATTTTACGGCAAAAGAATTTAACGAGGACCAAAACTGCATACCCTCGGACCCTACGCAGAATCATCCAAGTGATCACCCACCCGCACACTGACCGCAGCCAGTGATGCATGACTTTAGTGATCTGCTGGGAACCATCTTATGGATCAGTCCACTGTGGGACCAATGTTTTTTATAGTTGTTTGAAAGTTGGTCTATTTATAATAGTTAAGAAAAGTGAAAACAATTATAGCTAATACAGCCTATTCTCTTTAGTATGACCCCCCTTATAGTGATCCTTTCATTACAACGATTACCTGTTTGTTCTTCCATACATGCAGTGTTATAACATTGGCACTGAACCGTTCATTCAAAAATATCACACAAATTTTAGTCATTAGGTTTAGAAAAGGTTTCAAAGAAATCATTTAAGTATTAAGTCCCTTTGATGCTTGCACACAAAAATGCAAAAAAAAACCTTGAATCCTCTTTGAATGAAGGAAGAGGGACATGTGATGTCCTAAATTAAAATCCTAGTGTGGTTGTAATTTACGGTCCTTCTTTATCTGTTTAGCTTTCTTTTTAAAGGAAGCAATAAATTTATCAATCATATTTTTCTTGCTTAATAAACTCTTTTTTTGTGAAATGCGAGGCTATTGTCTTTTGTAAACCAGCATATTATTTTAAATGCATTTTTTATCTATTAAATATTATTTTAAAAGGTATATTAATATAGGAAAGAAAATTGAGTTGTTTGCAATTTTAATGTTAGTTACTAGCTCCTTATTAAAGCAAAAGCACTTTTTTCAGCTATGAGTTAATATTTACAATATATTTGTGAACTCATGATTAGGACTGGGCGATATTAGAAATTATATATCGTGATATATCGTCAGTTTTGCATCGCGATATAGCGATGTATCGCGATATAGTATTTGTGAATTTCATTTAGATTAAGGCACAGAAAGTCAGATTTCTATCAAGACTTCATACGCATATTGATTTAAATCAATTTATAAATTTGAAAATATATATGTTTTGCTAAAGAAAGATATTAAATAAATTGACTAAGATGTACAAATCTTACTTAAAATATTTATTGAAAAAATGTGTGTAGATACAGAATGAAATATTTGCACTTCTTTATCGTTTATAAGGTATAAGCAGTCTTAATTTAAGTTAACCC